>NC_036650.1:2206931-2268060 GCF_002806865.2 Cucurbita pepo subsp. pepo | reverse complement strand
TTTTTTTTTTTTTTTTTTTTTTTTTTTTTTTTTATTTTTTTTTTTTTTTTTTTTTTTTTTTTTTTTTGTCAATAATTATAAATTGTTTTGTGTTTGTTTGAGAACTTTTAAAATATTTTATCGAAGATTGTATCCGAATAATTATAAATTGTGGATAAATAAAACTTAAAAAAAAAATTGACAACCCAACCCGAACCCAACCCGAAAATAGAGGGTTGGGTTGGTTTACCAATCCAACCAACCCGAACTTTTGGGTTGGGTCAAAAAAAATCTCCCAACCCGACCCAACTCGGACCATGTACACCCCTACTAAGTGAGGCTCTCAGAATTAGTGCAACTTATTGTTAGATGGAATTAGTCAAGTTATTAAGCTATTCATTTTTATTAGGAGTCAACCTGAATGTGTATTTCAGGTCAGTCTTTGTAGAAGTTATTTACCGGATTTATTTCAGTTTAAATAGAAGCTTCACGCTTGGTAAAACACAGCCACAGTAAAGCAGTTCATTATTTTAGTTGTCTCTGTATTATCTAATTTGAGTAATAATAATTTCATATTTATTCACACCTTTGAGCGTGAGATATTGTGACACGGGTCCTCCAGCCGCAAAGACTGTAAGAAGCCATGAAAATCTCGCGGGCGCACGCGCGGGAAAGAGGGGGATCAAAAGAAGAAGTCGACCAATGGCGGGCCAATCCAGTGCTCGAACTGCGGGAAGAAGAACCACCTGAGCAAGAATTGCTGGAGCAAGCTCAGGAACAAAAAGAAGACCCATGTGGCTCGATCCGAGGAGGAAGAGTCGGCTCTTTTCATGGTGAAGCGCACCGGTCTTGTCCGAAGTCCCCAATTTTTATTCCAAATCCACGGAGGTAATAGACGACGACATAACTGCTCCTCCGGTGAGCGTCGAACCCGAGGAAACGCTCCAGCTGGACGTAACAAAGGTATCGGCCGTGGAGCCAATTCAACTGAAGGAGGAGCGAGTGTTCGGTTAGATCGGTGAGAGGGACGAGCAGCATGAGCACCGGTGATAGGTCCTCGACACAGGGGCAACAAACCATATGACTAAGACTAGATTTGAGTTCTCTGAGTCGTCGAGCTCAAAGGGCGTGGCACCATCCTATTCGTCGGCAAGGGAGGCGAGCATAGAAAGCTGACCGGCATCTACTTCATCCCGAGGCTCAAGGCTAACCTTGTGAGCCTGGGTCAACTCGATGAGGCCGGCTGCTTCATTTCCATCGAGCGCGCTACTCAAAATCTGCAATGATCAACAACGGTTGCTCACGCAAGTTCAGCGCACGATAAACCGTCTTTACATCTTGGAGTTGGAGATAGACCAACCGGTCAGCTTCTCGGCCAAGACCGAAGAAGTAGCTTGGAGGTGGCACGCAAGGTACGGGCACCTGAACTTTCCTACTCTACAAAAACTACATAAGGGAGATGGTGCACGGTTTGCCGGCAATCGAAGGTGTGGACAGGTTGTGCGATGGGTGTCTCATCGACAAGTAGAGGCGCACCCCCTTTCCGTCTCAGACATCCTACCGCGCCAGTGAGCCATTGGAGCTCGTGCACAGCGATATCTGCGGGCCCATCAAGCTGGCAACCCCAGGCGGCAAAACCCTCTTCCTCCTGCTGGTCGATGACAAAAGCCGCTTCATGTGGCTGCTGCAAGCGAAAATGAGGCGGCATAAGCAATTAAGTGCATTCAAGCGCGAACAGAGGCCGAATGCGGGAAGAAGATGTGAGTGTTGCGCACGGACTGAGACAGAGAATTCGCCTTAGAGAGCTTCGGTAAGTACTACGACGAGCTCGACATGCAACGACAACTAACGGTGCCCTACTCCCCCCAGCAGAAAGGGGTGGTAGAACGCCAAAATCAGACCATCATCGGGACAGCAAGGTCATTGTTGATGACGGTCAGGATGCCTGGGAGGTTCTAGGGATAGGCAGTAATGACGACCGTCTATCTTCTCAATCGATTGCCAACGCGAAGCCTCGACGGGAAGACGCCACATGAGGCCTGGTACAACAAGAAGCCAGCGGTACATCATCTCCAAGTGTTCGGCGCGCGTCCCCACCTCGCCAAGCTCGATTCGAGGGGGCTGAAAGTCATCTTCATCGGCTACGAACCCTGGAGCAAGGCGTACAGGCTCTATGATCCTACGGGGGGGCGAGCTCACGTGTCTCATGACGTCATCTTCGACAAAAGAACCTTCTCGCAATGGAACGATGTGACTGAGGCAGCCCAAAACCCAAATTAATTCACGGTAGAGTACCTCGTCACCAAGCCGGGAGAAGGAAGAGCGCAGCATCGAGAACCATCACCACCGCCAGTAGCTTCACCCCTTGAACCAGTGGAGTTTGCAACACCACGGACTGCGGATTCAACGCTGGATGCCGATCACGATGATGTGGCCAGGTACCGGAGGATGCAAGACCTAGTGGGAGGAGTTGAACCACTTGGATTGGCGGCGCGTGAACTCGAACAAAAGGTGGCCGAACTGCATGCCATCAGCGCAGATGAACCAAACACCTTCGTCGAAGCAGAAAGAAACTCGTGCTGGCTGAAGGCAATGCAGGAGGAGATGACATCCATCACTAAGAACCAGACGTCGAGTCTAGAGGACATGCCGCCAGGACACCGAGCCATATGACTCAAATGGGTCTTCAAACTAAAGCATAACGAAGAGGGAGAAGTTGTGAAACACAAGGCCAGTCTAGTGGCAAAGGGCTACATCTAGAAGCAATGAGTGGATTTCGAGGAGGTATTCGCGTCGGTGGCAAGACTGGAATCTGTCCGCCTATTGCTAACAATCGCGGCACATCATTCCTGGAAGGTCCACCACATGGACGTGAAATCCGCGTTCCTAAACGAAGAGCTGAAGGAGACCGTTTATGTCCGACAACCACCGGGCTTCCTGGACAACGACAATCCTAATAAGGTATTGCGCCTGCACAAGGCACTCTATGGGCTTCCGCAAGCACCACGAGCCTGGAACGCGAAGCTCGACAGTACCCTACTGTCACTGAAGTTCAAGCATTGTGACTCTGAGCATGGCATGTACACACACGGCCATGACGAGCAGCAAATGATCGTGGGAGTGTACGTCGACGACCTCATAATCACTGGAGGCGACATGGAAGTCATCGGAAGATTCAAGAGGAGGATGTCAAAGAACTTCAAGATGAGCGATCTCAGCGTGCTCAGCTACTACCTCGGCATCGAAGTGCAACAGAGTACTGTCGGCATCACCATCTGCCAAAGTGCGTACGCGAAGAAGCTGCTGGACACAACTGAACTCGCGGATAGTAACCCTACAAGAACGCCAATGGAGGCCCAGCTCCAACTAAGGAAGGCCGGCACTACGACGGCAGTTGATGCCACCAATTACCGCAGCATTGTCGGGAGTCTGTGCTATTTGGTAAACACAAGCCCTGACCTTGCTTATTCTGTTGGATACGTGAGTAGATTCATAGAAAAACCTAGGGAGGAGCATCTTGTGGCTATCAAGCGCATCCTGCGCTATGTGGCTGGATCCAGAGACTGGGGTGTGAGATACTACGCAGGGAGAGGAAAGGAGAAGCTTCAGCTGGTCGGCTATAGTGATAGTAACATGGCCGGTGACGTTGATGATCGTAAGAGCACCAGCAAAATGATTTACTTCCTCTCATGCGGCGCGATCTGCTGGCAATCAACAAAACAAAAGGTAGTTTGTAACGACCCGAAATTTTCTACTTAATTTAAGGTCGCTACTGTATACGTACCATAAACATTGAATGCGGAAGACTTCATTTAAATTCCATAAAACATAACCTTTAACTTAAAAACACAGCCATGGACTTACGTGTTTCGAAAACATTTTTAAAACGACACAACAAAAGACCCGAAATAAAATAAATAAGCGTTTAAGTTTAAAACATCCTATTCTATCCTAAGTCTAAGAAAATAAATACCACTATCCTATGCATGTGCCATGATCTCGAGTTGCGATGCCGTCGTCAGCCGTACAGGAATGCCTTGCCTTAACCTGAAAAATGTAGTAGCACATGGCTTGAGTATTTAAAGAAATACTCAGTAAGTGACCCCACTATTGGGGTTAAATGCAACAATCACATGCAATGAAATGATGGGACCTATCTTTCATTTCGTTTTGTTTCGTTTCATTTCATTTCGTTTCGTTTCGTTTCGTTTCGTTTCGTTTCGTTTTCCCTACGGTGTAATCCTAACAGGTAATCGTGGACGTGTACCATATACTCTACACGCAGCCCATACGTGCGAGTATGGGCTCACCAGCTAGTTCGCACACCGCTGGGCCACTGTCCCTAGCCGGTGGGCATGCTCTGGGGGCCCACCGGGACCCGTTAAAACTAAAACCGTCACGGCAGCGCTATGCAGGGCATAACGATCGTTGTCCTGCCATTTGGATGTACGCGTCCGTACCCTCGTGATGGGATAGGGGTATCCCCCCAAATGCATGATCACACAATATGCATGAGGTCCCACTAGTCCTACAGTCATCATTTAATGAACATAACCCCGTGTCACGTTTTCATGCTTACATGTCATTCTCATTCTCATTTCGTTACATATCATACATATTCCTAGCGGGGTTATGTATCATGCAATTTACCGTATTTCATGTCATACAATTCATTCAGTTACATTCCAATACTCATACAACAAGCCATAATCGTACAAGGGCCACACATCGTCACATGCATTCATATCACATCAACTAAGCAGCATAAATAACATACATTCACGTTCACATGATTTCGTACTTAAGCACAATAATCTAGCATACAATGTATCATATCATAACCAAGTCATAACGTAAACACTTCATAGTCATATCGTTCTCTAACTTACCATAGCCTTAACGTTCTTATACCTATCACAGACATATCATTACGTGACGTACCTTAGTCATATCGTCACAAGAACGTACCCTAACGCTATCGTTCTATCAATCTATCACAAACCTATCCCTTTCTACCCATAACCTAACCGTATTCTTTCATCAATCTCTCCTATCCATAGCACTCCGGTATGTAACCTAACTCTAACGTTTCATGAACGTATCTTACTCCTATCGTTACATTTCGTTTTGTGCATCCTTCTCGTACCCTATCTCAAACATATCCTTGAGCACATCGTACCATAATTATTATCATACAAACCACATATTATAACATAACATAACATATAGAAAGCATATCGATCCACAGACAATTCACACATATCAATATATATGACACGTGCAGAACCACAGGGCACGTGTCAACATCAAATATAACCATGCCGATAGTAAGGTCACTTACCTGGTTAGCTTAAGTCGTTGTCACGAATATATCCTTAATGAAAGTTCGATTCCATCGTTATCCTTAATGAAAGTCCATTGAACTCCAAGTCAACCTATGTGAGCCCATGACATCAGTTCCGAGTTTGAATTTCTACAAAATTGTTTCTCTAATTTATATTGATCCATGTGTTATACTTCATGCGAACGTTAGAGTCTTTGCCTGAGTTAGGTCTTGAAATATTTATATACGTTTGTTATAGTATTATTTTCATATAAACCATTTAATACCCATTAAAATTTTCCAGATATTCTATTTTCTCTTGCCGTGTTTAATACTCTTTAACATTTTCCAGATAATTTCAATTATATTCACAATCTTCCCTCCCTGTCTCTTACTTTATTTCCCTTCTTTTAATTATCCCGTGTGTTTGAGGATGACTTTTAAGATTATTAAATAATATAAAACGAAAACTACTAAAACGCAAAATCCTTTTAATATCATTAAATAAAATAAAAGAAAAACTATTGACCTCTTCAAATGCAAAATCTTTTTCTACCAAAATATCTCTCACTGCCAAAACTAAATCTGAACCTTTTTTTTGTGTGTATGTTTTGGCCTTTTGTGTGTTTGTTTTAGCCGAGAGAAGAAATTTTGATACGTTAAATCTGTTTAACCCTTCTTCTCTAATTTTGTTTGGTACTTTTTTAGCAATTATTTTAGCCAATTTAATCGATTCTATTTTTTTGCTATTGATATTGACGATCTCTCTAACAAGGTAAATTGCTCAATAAAACTAAATAATTGGATAAAAAAAAAAAAAAAGAGATCTGAGATATAACTTACAGACAAATCTCACATCTCTCTCCCATGTAAATCTTGATCATCTCTGCAAACTCATCTCCTATACATTTGATACATTTGACGCAGTTATTTCTGTTTTGTATGACATTTTTCATTTCTGTTTCATTTTTGGAGGAACTATCGGTGGGACATTTTTCATTTCTGTTTCATTTTTGGAGGAACTATCGGTGGGTTGAGGAGAGATTGTTGGGAAAGTGACTATGAGAGATGAAGGAATAATTATTTTTATTTACTTATTTATTATTATTATTTTTTTTTTTTTTTTTTNTTTATTTATTTATTTATTTATTTATTTATTTATTTATTTATTTATTTATTTATTTATTTATTTATTTATTTATTTATTTATTTATTTATTTATTTTTGGTTGTTACATAGTTGTTTTGTCTTCCTGCAACGGCTTTGACGGCGGCAACACAGGGGGTCTGGCTTGCGCGACTAATAGAAGAACTCATCGGAAGAGAAAGCGATTTACCAATGCTATACGTGGACAACAAAGCTACGATCTCCCTGATCCAATATCTAGTTTTGCACGACCAGAGTAATCATATAGAAATCAGATTCCACTACATTCTCAGATCGGGGGCTCATCAAGATTGATTTCATCCGAATAGAAAAACAACTTGGAGAAATTTTCACCAAGTCACTAGTGTGGGTAAAATTTGAAGAACTACGCTCAAAGATCGGAGTTCAAATAATAAGGTAGATATACCACAGCTTTTAGGAGAAGATTGTTAGATAAAAGTTCCCTTAAACTTAGTTAGTTGTTGTTTTGGTTTTTGGATATCTGTATGTATTAAAGCTACCACAAGTATAATGGAAGAGAGTATTTTTTGGCCATTTGGGCCCACTTTGAGAGCAAGATTTGTGCCTAATTTTAGGATAGGATGTTATTTAAATATGTCAAGTGAATGAAAATAACAATCTATCGAGTATTCAGCGCATACTTTCTCGGTTAGTCTTCCATTATTTTCTTTTTTCCAACAAATCTCTTTGGTCGTTTTTATTCCGTCGACGATTTCCTCGCGATTGTCAGAAGTCAACAGAGGAGTCTCAAATTTGACTATGATTATTCTGCTTGTGAGATCTCCACGTATGGAGTTCTATCTTTCTGTTGGGATGACTCACATTCCCCTCCTCCGATTTCAAGTCTGTCACTCCCCCCACCTTTGAGGGAGTCTGGTCAATAATTTTATTTTCACCACTTGCGGACGTCTGACCCTACTTTATCTCTTGGGGATGATCGATACTAAGATCAAATAGTCGTTCAATTGTGGCATAGATAGTAGAAAGATCTTGAACTCTTTGTTCGTAGAGCTTGATTTTCGCTCACTGTTTCACCCCTTCAACAAACTGAAGACCTTATCTTTCTCAAACATATCATGTATATCTAACAAAAGTCCAGAAAATTGCTTAACGTAGTGTCGGATATTGGTAGTATGCATTACCTCTCTTAACTTCCTTCTTGCAATTATCTCGACATTCTATGGGAAGAATTGAGAGCGGAGTTCTTGTTTTAAGCTCTCTCAAGTGTCCACAATATATTGACCATCTTGAATGTCTATGTACTTGGATCGCATCGTCGACTAGATGCATTGTTACCACTGTGACCTTCGCTTCTCCTACCACGGTATTTGTGGCTCGAAAGTACTGTTGGAGGTCGAAAATAAAGTTCTCTAGAGCCCTGGAATCTCAAACCCCACAGAAGGGCTTAGGCTCTGGAACCTATATCTGGTTAAATTGTTTCACGCCCCCTGTTGGGGTTTGGTTCCCCCTAGCTCTCATAGGGAGGTTTAATTTGGCGCTTAGATCCGCCACTTCAATCTTGACCACTCCAAAAGCTGCTCTCAAATCCTCAAACATTTCTAAGACCAGCTGAACAATAACTTTTTGGGCATTGTATAAGCTCTCCACGCCATCTTTCATTCGGGCAATAGAGTCCATCGAGCAATCCCTTTGCTCAAAGCCAACAACAGTTGTGTCCTTATCTTCTAGGGTTTCGTCCCTAATCATTAATTCGCGAATGGGCATTGCCTCAAGCTGACCTGCCTTCTTGCCGATCTTAGATCGCCTTTAACAGAAATATCATTCATGCGAGACTCCAAAAATCCCATTCCATTAAGAGATTCACTTATGCTAAGTAAATGCTCTTCGATTTCAGCCAATTAGGCAACCTGAAACTTGCCCAGTTGTTTCAGTGGACATGCTTGTGTACTACTTTACAAGTAGTTGACTCAATTCTCATATCACTTGTCACAATTGCACTATTGCTTCAGCAAGACGCCGATTATTCAGCACTTGTTCTAACCTAGCAAACAAGTCATTCGTGTGAAATTCGCTAAAGGCGGGTAGGCATGAGCGAGAAAATGGGTTGAAAACAATTTTTTTAAAAAAAACAATGTTATAAGCTAAATGCGAGTAGACAGCAACAATGGCTTTGATAGCATATAATCCTAGTAGATGTTAGGTTATGGAGGTGTTAGGTTATGGATTATTTATAGCTTGGTTCCGGTAAAGCTATATTTGGTAAAGCTATATATGGTAAATAGCTATATATATTAGATGGTTAAATCGGGTAAAGCTATATATATATATATCCGACTTTCTCTAGCTTCTGTAGATACCTGAAGTCATCAATAAAAAAATCCCTTTTAGCCAAAGTTCTCTATCCCATTCTTTGTGTTCATCTCGATCGAGCGTGTGCGTTGTTGTGCGATCCTAACAACTGGTATCAGAGCTAACAACTGGTATCGATCACAACAGTAGGAAGAATCAACAATTAGTCACATCTGCCAATAGTGCATTTTGGGGCATTTTAGTCCTGGCTCGTGTAGACAATCGGTCATGCACCCCCATATTGACGGAACATGAAATAGTTTAACATGAAAGCATGTAAAAGGGATTTGGGATAGGCATGCGGCCATAGACAACACATCCTCGACAAGTATCACGATGACACATGACTGTAGTAGATTAGTCTAACAATTTCCAACTAAGTTGATCCTAAAGAATTAGGTAAGATAAATATTTACAATTTTTAGATTAATTATGAACTAAGCTATTCCTACTAATTGTAAATAAAATAGGTCACTTCCATCCCGACTAAGCTATCTCCACTAATTGCTAAATATAACATTTGACCTTGCATGCTTTCAATCAAGCTATCCTCGCTAATTGTTAAATAAAATTCTAGACAAAGATTTGACACTCCTTTCTAATCTTTAACAATTTTTTTTCACCAATTAGTCGTAATCAAAATTAACAATATGTAGTTCAGCCAACTTGGATCAACTACGTGACTTTTAGATAACCAAATTATCTCTTAATGGTTCAAAAAATATTCCATAAGAAGAAAATTTGCAATTTCTAGACATACGAACTCTCTTAAGGTGTACGACTTCCAATGCACGAACTCTTGTAGCACATACGAACGATATTATACGGATTAGTACTATGGAAAACGTTACTAAACAAGGCCTAACTTGCTCGTGTTCGTGCTCGAATCAATACATATCTCTTTTATTTACATTCCTTCTTTTTTGTAAATTTCTGCTTCACAAGAAGTTGCTTCCATTACTGTGGGGGACCAAAGCTTCCATTGTTTCATATCATTTTGCCAGTCATTGTAAGCATAAACAGAGCACATCAGTGATGCTGAAATTATTGTCGTCCAACAGCAAGCTGGTGGTCTCAGTTTCAGTGATAATCTCAGCTCTATATGAATGGATAAAACAAGACAGACCATCCAACATCAATGTTTCCTTGTTTTTTTATTTTTACTGTGCTAGATACGAGAGATTTGAATTTTTGGGTACTTAGAATATTTCAATCATATTATGTTTATCTGAAGAGAAAAATAAAAAACTTTTTGATAGGTAATTAATTCTAATTTCCTTTTATTAGTTATCTATCTAGCCTAGTCTAAATTGTATTTTAAATAGGTTATTAATAGATTTTTTGTTCGGATGAGTCCTTAGTGAGGAGATGTACTTAGATATATGATAAAATGTCCGTATATAATCTTATTCACCTACATGATCCATGATAGGGGATACACCAAACTATGGTAAATTCATAGTTTTTCGCGCCGGCTCATAGGTGGATAAGTAACATATAAGAGCATACGTAAGCGGCCGCGACATTTGGGAGCATGCCTTTTTCGATCAGGGAATGTAACATATAAGAGCATACGTAAGCGGCGGCGACTTCAGGGGGCATGCCTTTTTCGATCAGGGAATGTAACATATAAGAGCATACGTAAGTGGCGGCGACATCCGGGGGGCATGCCTTTTTCGATCAGGGAATGTAGAGCTTGCCCTTACATGTGCATCTCCAGACTGACGGGTAATAATCACCCCCAACCGAAGTTCCCGGTGGCACTGACACAAGAACCGGGGTGCAGGGCTTGCATTTCCCACACTTTGAGGTGCAATGTGGCGGTGACGATCCCGGCCTACCCAATTTTCCTCTTGACAAGGTCAAATTTTGATGTTCATGATCTCCAACGACCTTGAGCACCTAGGTTGCATAATTAGCGATGGGGTGGCATAGTATAATGCATTTATAATATTGGAACTAAAATAAATTTACCTCGATATATGGGCAAGATTGAGCATATGAGCAGCGCTTCGTGTTGTCTGAGAACAATATGAAGATCATGAAAAACACTAAAAAGAGGAAGAAGGGTTTAGGTTCATTGGTTCTATTGAACTTCATACACTGCACAACAAAATTTGATTGTTTCAAAAGGCTTGTAGTGCTCCTTCTTTCAATGCTTTCCAAAATCAAGATATAATACAAGAGCGCTGCTGACGACACTTTAAGAAAAATGTCATTTTTATAGGGTTTGAATATTCCATTTTTAAAAATATGCTATAAAAAGGAAATGAAATTTTTAGAAAAGCTTTTTATAGCATTTGAATATTGTTTTTTTTTTTTTATAAAAAAAAAATCTATAAATAGTGAAGGAAATTTTTAGAAANCGAATCAATACATATCTCTTTTATTTACATTCCTTCTTTTTTGTAAATTTCTGCTTCACAAGAAGTTGCTTCCATTACTGTGGGGGACCAAAGCTTCCATTGTTTCATATCATTTTGCCAGTCATTGTAAGCATAAACAGAGCACATCAGTGATGCTGAAATTATTGTCGTCCAACAGCAAGCTGGTGGTCTCAGTTTCAGTGATAATCTCAGCTCTATATGAATGGATAAAACAAGACAGACCATCCAACATCAATGTTTCCTTGTTTTTTTATTTTTACTGTGCTAGATACGAGAGATTTGAATTTTTGGGTACTTAGAATATTTCAATCATATTATGTTTATCTGAAGAGAAAAATAAAAAACTTTTTGATAGGTAATTAATTCTAATTTCCTTTTATTAGTTATCTATCTAGCCTAGTCTAAATTGTATTTTAAATAGGTTATTAATAGATTTTTTGTTCGGATGAGTCCTTAGTGAGGAGATGTACTTAGATATATGATAAAATGTCCGTATATAATCTTATTCACCTACATGATCCATGATAGGGGATACACCAAACTATGGTAAATTCATAGTTTTTCGCGCCGGCTCATAGGTGGATAAGTAACATATAAGAGCATACGTAAGCGGCCGCGACATTTGGGAGCATGCCTTTTTCGATCAGGGAATGTAACATATAAGAGCATACGTAAGCGGCGGCGACTTCAGGGGGCATGCCTTTTTCGATCAGGGAATGTAACATATAAGAGCATACGTAAGTGGCGGCGACATCCGGGGGGCATGCCTTTTTCGATCAGGGAATGTAGAGCTTGCCCTTACATGTGCATCTCCAGACTGACGGGTAATAATCACCCCCAACCGAAGTTCCCGGTGGCACTGACACAAGAACCGGGGTGCAGGGCTTGCATTTCCCACACTTTGAGGTGCAATGTGGCGGTGACGATCCCGGCCTACCCAATTTTCCTCTTGACAAGGTCAAATTTTGATGTTCATGATCTCCAACGACCTTGAGCACCTAGGTTGCATAATTAGCGATGGGGTGGCATAGTATAATGCATTTATAATATTGGAACTAAAATAAATTTACCTCGATATATGGGCAAGATTGAGCATATGAGCAGCGCTTCGTGTTGTCTGAGAACAATATGAAGATCATGAAAAACACTAAAAAGAGGAAGAAGGGTTTAGGTTCATTGGTTCTATTGAACTTCATACACTGCACAACAAAATTTGATTGTTTCAAAAGGCTTGTAGTGCTCCTTCTTTCAATGCTTTCCAAAATCAAGATATAATACAAGAGCGCTGCTGACGACACTTTAAGAAAAATGTCATTTTTATAGGGTTTGAATATTCCATTTTTAAAAATATGCTATAAAAAGGAAATGAAATTTTTAGAAAAGCTTTTTATAGCATTTGAATATTGTTTTTTTTTTTTTATAAAAAAAAAATCTATAAATAGTGAAGGAAATTTTTAGAAAATAGGCATTTTCCCCTAATTTATGTTTATTTGTTAGTGTGTCCGGTTGTTTTGAATTATTTATCGCTTCTTTTTTCATGCTCGTGATAAAAAGAAAACCACTGTGATGACATGATGTCTAATTATTTGTATACAATTAGTTAAGTATTGAAAACGTTCAAGTTGCTAAATGTACTAAACTTTTTTTATGCCTTATATATGGATTGATAGATCGAAAAATCGAATTATGACTCTTGACACCAATGTAATAAATGTGGATCGAACATATAAATGACTCAACATGTAACCTTAAGATCCTTTGAGGTCTCTCAAATCAGTTATTCCCATAATTTATTACAACAAAAATACATGAAGTCGAACTATGACTCTTGACACCAATGCAATAAATGTGGATTGAACATATAAATGACTCAACATGTAATCTTAAGATCCTCAGTCTGAGGCTTCTCAAATAAGTTATTTCCATAATTTACCACAACAAAAATACATGTAACCTTAAGATCCTCGGGAGGCTTCTCAACTCAGTTATTCCCATAATTTATTACAACAAAAATGCATAAGTAGAGCTATCTCCGCTAATTAATTGAGTAATGCTTACCTCTTGACAATTGGATACAATCAAAATTAATAATGGGGTAAGAAATATTCACTATTCTTATTAGTTTGAATATTCAAGTTATGTCTCTCAACACCAATGCGGTGAACATGGATCGAACATGACCTTCAGATCTTCAGTACACTCTCCCAACTGAGCTATCCCCGCTATTTAATATGGTAAAAATGCATAAGTATAGCTATCCCCGCTAATTAGTCGAGTTTTGAGTTGTGCTTGCAATTGGTTACAATCAAAATTAATATATAAAAATGTATGTATAATTATATATAAACCTTCCAAGAATCTTTTCATGCAAAACTCTAATGTTACCATAAAGTCCAACACATGAACCACTATAAATTTGAAAAATACTTTTGCAAAAATTTGAAACTTGATATTGATGTCATGGGCTCACATAGTTTGACTTGGATTTTAAATGAAAAAGTCCAAATTTCATTAAGGATAAATTGGTGACACAATCAAGTAATGTTGGAGTAAGGTAGTTGATTGATGTATGATGGTGCATGCCCCGTGGCCCGTGCATGCACCATGTTGTTTGTATTATGTGTATGTGTTCTATGTAATGACATATGATGCTATGATATGTATGCATGTGATACCCATTACGTCGGTTATAAATGAAATGAATTACTATGTATGTCATCTATACACAATGCATATATGGAATATGTCATGGATAAGAGGATAACATAAATAAGATTAATGTTATGTTACAAATGAAAATCATGGAACCTCATGCATGTATGTATGTCATGTGCATCAAGATACTTTCCTGTTATGTTATGCTAGTATGGACGCGTCCCTTCAATATTTATGTTCGCCATGATATCATCCAGGTATTTCCTTTTCTATGGTATCCGGTGGCGTGTAATGCATTGTGCCCAACCAAGCCAAGCCCAGAGGATACGTATACGAGCTCGCCTAGTGGGTCTGTGTGGGTGTCCGTGGACCGTGTGTGGAATAGTATTACACATCCAACCCTATCTAGAACTCGAAAGAGTCTAAGGTCATGTTACGATCTTAAAAGATAGGTCTCAATCATATTATGTGTGTGATTGCATTACTAACCTCAATAGTGGATTGACTTATTGAGTATTTCTTAAAATACTCAAGTCACATACTACCCTTATATTTTCAGATAAAGGTAAAGCTCCCTACACAGATGACGACCAATGCTGGAAAGGGAATGGAAGTCAAGATAGGTCAAGATACGGCAGTAGTATGCTTGGTTTTACGCATAGTTTTACATTTAGTAGTTAATGGGTGGTTTTCTTTATATTTCATTATTAAAAAGACTGTTGTTTCAAACATATTGTTTTTTAATTAATTGTATAAGTTCATGACTACATTTTAAAGTGTTTATTATAAATTTCTGCATATGTATTTAAGACATGCATGTGGTGACATCACTAATTTAGAATAGGAAAATTAAGGGAGTTACACGACCGTTAACAAGTAATTTAGTTGTTTGTAGAGCTTAGCAAGCTCAAGTTGAGTTGTATGGCATTAATTTGTGGCAGGCGCCCCGACATAACATCAATCTCGTGATCTATCTACCCATGTGAAGATAAATGCTTTTTCTCACTTTCTGGTATTGGGTCACGGTGTTCCTATAGTGGTCATGAGGTTTTTGTTGGAGTGAGCTCACTTGAGCTCCCCTCTTCAAATACGACAATGGCAGCGAGCGTAGATATTCTTTCTCAACTGTAATACCGATATCATTTTCATTGCTCTCGGCTTATGGGTGTTTGTCTGAATAGTCGTCTGATAGGACCTCATTACTACTAAGCATTTTAATAGGGGCATCAAAATGACTTTGTGTTCTAATAGGACGTCCATCCCTAACACAATTTTGAAGTCATCCATCTTGACTATGACAAAGTGGATTTCTCCATACCAAGTCTCCGGCATGATCGGAGTTATCTTTGTAGCTCCTAAATTAGTGATGTCAAAGGATGACTACATTTTAAAATGTTTATTATAAATTTATGCAATAGAGACACGTTCTTCGAAGCATATGTATTTAAGACTGCGATGTTCGAGCGTTTTGCTTCGGTCTCTATCAGGAAGTTGTGGGTGGTTCTCGAGTCAATAATAGTGTTCCTGACCGCTTTGTGATTATCCTGAGCCTTGACATACATAAGATCGTGTTCCACTGGCTCCTCTATCTCTTCCACTCTATTCTTGAGAGCGAACAAGTACTTTAGTCCTCTCATGCAGAGGTGTTCAACATTCTTAACTAACGATATTTCTGTTTCAACTGTCTCATACTCGACTTCTAAATTCACTTCGAGTTTTTCTTGGAAGGCGTATAATGCTACCTTCTGTAAGCATTCCAATTTTTTATGGGTCCCGTTGCATATGAAGTAAGACGAGGAGTCTCAGATTTGACTATGACCGTTCTGCTTGTGAGGTCTCCGCGTATGAAGTTCTACCTTTTTGTTGGGATGGCTCATGTTCCACTCCTCCAGTTTCAAGCCTGTCACTTCCCCATCTTTGGGGGAGTTGGTTCAATAAATTTATTTTCACCACTTGCAGACGTCTGACTCTACCTTATCTCTTGGAGTTGATCGATACTAAGATCAAATAGTTGTTCAGTTGTAGCATAGGTCGTGGAAAGATCTTGAACTCTTTGTTTGTAGAGCTTGATTTTTGCCCACTATTTCACCCCTTCAACAAAACTAAAGACCTTATCTTGCTCAAATATATCATGTATATCTAACAAAAGTCCAGAAAACTGCTTAACGTAATCTCGGATATTGGTAGTAAGCATTACCTCTCTTAACTTCCTTCTTGCAATTATCTCGACATTCTTTGGGAAGAATTAAGAGCAGAGTTCTTGTTTTAAGCTCTCCCATGTGTCCACAATATATTGACCATCTTGAATGTCTGTGTACTTGGATCGCATCGTCGACTAGATGCATTGTTGCCACCGTGAACTTCGCTTCTCCTACCACGGTATTTGTGGCTCGAAAATACTTTTCGAAATCGAAAATAAAGTTCTCTAGAGCCTTAGAATCTCAAGCCCCACAGAAGGGCTTGGGCTCTGGAACCTATATCTGGTTAAATTGTTTCACGCCCCCAGTTGGGGTTTGGTTCCCCACCGCTCTAATAGGGAGGTTTGATCTGGCGCTTAAATTCGCCACTTCAATCTTGACCACTCCAAAAAATGCTCTCAAATCCTCAAACATTTCTAAGACCATCTGAACGACCACTTGTTGGCATTGTATAAGCTCTCCACGCCATCTTTCATTCGGGCAGTAGAGCCTGTCGAGCAATCCCTGTGTTTGAAGCCAACAACAGTTGTGTTCTCGTCTTCTAGGGCCTCGTCCCTAATCATTAATTCGTGGATGGGCATTGCCTCAAGGCGATCTGCCATCTTGTTGATCCTGTCGCCTTTAAGAGAAATCTCATTCATGCGAGACTCCAAAAGCCCCATTCCATTAAGAGCTTCACTTATGCTGAGTAAATGCTCTTCGATTTCAGTCAATAGGGCAACCTGAAACTTGCCCAGTTGTTTCAGTGGACATGCTTGTGTACTACTTTACAAGTAGTTTACTCAATTCTGATATCACTTGTCACAATCACACTTTTGCGTCAGCAAGACGACTATTATTCTGTACTTGTTCTAACTTAGCAAACAAGTCATTCGTGTGAAATTCTCGTTTCACGGACAATATTAGCGTATGCTCAAACCTCGAGTCAGATCTGAGAGAAATGTTTTAGAAAACATGAGTGAGAAAATACGTTGAAATCAATTTTTAAAAAAGCAATGTTATAAGCTAAAGGCGAGTAGGCAGCAACAATGGCTTTGATAGCATATAACCCTAGTAGGAAGAATCGACAACTAGTCACATCCCCCAATACTACATTTTGGGGCTCTTTAGCCCTGGCTGGTGTAGACAATCGGTCGTTCACCCCCATATTGACAGAACATGAAATAGTTTAACATGAAAGTATGTAAAATGGATTTGGATAGGCATGCGGCCATGGACAACACATCCTGGACAAGTATCACGGTGACACGTGATCTGTAGTAGATTAGTCAACACTTTCCAACTAAGCTAATCCTAAAGAATTAGGTAAGATGAATATTTACAATTTTTAGACTAATTATTCGAGTAATATGAATTGATAACACGTGACCGCTTCGAACTAACCTATTCCTGCTAATTATTAAATAAAATAGGTCACTTCCATCCCGACTAAGCTATCTCCGCTAATTGCTAAATATAACATGTGACCTTAAATGCTTTCAACTAAGCTATCCTCGCTAATTGTTAAATAAAATTCTAGACAAAGATTTGACACTCCTTTCTAATCTTTAACAATTATTTTTTCACCAATTAGTCATAATCAAAATTAACAATATGTAGTTCAGCCAATTTGGATCAACTATGTGACTTTTAGATAATCAAAATATCTCTTTATGGTTCAAAAAATATTCCATAAGAAGAAAATTTGCAATTTCTAGACATACGAACTCTCTTAAGGTGTACGACTTCCAATACACGAACTCTTGTAGCACATACAAACGATACTATACGGATTAGTACTATGGAAAACGTTACTAAACAAGGCCTAACTTGCTCGTGTTCGTGCTCAAGTATAGGGCTTGCCGTTTGAATAAGGCTTCAAACTCAAACTTTATAATTGAAAACATAAAAGTGAGCTAACTTTGAGAGAAGTTTTGAGGAGACAAGGACAAAAACTTGTTTGGAGGAAAGTCAAATTCTGATATCAATACATATCTCTTTTATTTACATTCCTTTTTTTTTGGAAATTTCTGCTTCACAAGAAGATGCTTCCATTACTGTGGGGGACCAAAGCTTCCATTGTTTCATATCATTTTCCCAGTCATTGTAAGCATAAACAGAGCACATCAGTGATGCTGAAATTATTGTCGTCCAACAGCAAGCTGGTGGTCTCAGTTTCAGTGATAATCTCAGCTCTATATGAATGGATAAAACAAGACAGACCATCCAACATCAATGTTTCCTTGTTTTTTTATTTTTACTGTGCTAGATACGAGAGATTTGAATTTTTGACCTCTTGAATTCATCTTCGTCAACGGGTACTTTTTACCATCTAAAAGCATTTCATTCTTAAAACTGTTTCAATCATAGCCTTACAGTTTATCAGCAGGTTGAAGGGCAGTTAGCAACAGCTGAAACTTAGCAAAACTCAACTTGGAATATTTCAACATAGTTACTTTATTGATATATCACATGAACAAGATATCAAGGCCATCATAGATATTGATACAAAAAAATTGATAGATTACATGAGATGTCTAACAAAAAAACTATATCTTACAACTCTCAGTGTGTATAACTATCAAGCTCCAACATGTTTATTGGAACCATTCAAACTACAAAATCAAGTTCCTCGTATGTTTGAGTGGCGACTTTTACAAAGGGTTGAGCCTGTGATCATCGGGGCTGATCACTTGATGATGGGACGTTCCCGTCTTCGCCTTCGGAGGTTTTCGGTCCAATACATGCTTCTAAATCTTTGCTATCAGGGCCTGAAAACTTCAAGAAGTTTTCAATATTTTGGGATTCTGAATTTCCATTTCTTAGATTTTGGAACCAGTTCTTCTGTGGTGGTTTTGGCTTCCTGTCGCTAATGGCTATAGCGATGTCATTGGGAAAGAGGTCATGATGCACAAAGGCGTGTATGATAGTTGTTACGAAGAGAGACCCCACTATGACTGTTGCTATGACAGAGAGAAGAACAGCAAGAACTTGTGTTACTATATTTGTAACTTCGGTTGAGTATCTTATGGTTGCAATGGCAGCTCCAGTCATGGGAAAGGTATATGCCCACCAGGCCAGTGAGAACCTAATGATTCAAAACAAAATGTTTGTGAGATAAACTAACTTGAAAAGTATGATCAAAGTTTAAAGAGAAGAAAGACAGTTGTGACGTACTGGAAGCCTCGGAAAAAATTGACTCGAACAACCTGCAAAGAATCATGGAATGGAAACACGTTTAATGAAGCATTGAAATGAAGATTGAATCATCGTTCAAGGCATGGATGGAATTGCGAACAGCATCGGTAAGAGTTCAAACCCACCGCTAGCAGATATTGTCCTTTTTGGACTTTCCCCTTCGGGCTTCCATTCAAGGTTTCTAAAACACGTCTGCTAGGGAGAGGTTTCCGCATCCTTATAAAGAATGTTTCGTTCTCCTCTCCAACCGAGGTGGGATCTCACAATCCACCCCCCCCCCCCCCCCCCCNACTCATTCTCTTCTCCAATGCTGGCACACAGCCTCGTGTCCACCTCCTTTAGGGCTCAGCCTCCATGCTGGCACATCGCCCAGTGTCTGGCTCTAGTACCATTAGTAATGGCCCAAGCCCACCGCTAGCAGATATTGTCCTCTTTATGCTTTCCCTTTCGAGCTTCCCCTCGAGTCTTTAAAATGTGTCTGCTAGGGAGAGGTTTCCACACCCTTATAAAGAATAAAGAATGCTTCGTTGTCCTCTCCAACCGATGTGGGATCTCACAATATCCTCATGCTTATGTGTTCATGACAAGCTCATAAAACGACGACAATAATAAACAAAGCCAACGACAAATGAATAAGCTGCATAGAGACTAACCAGTGAGAAATAGAGGAACATAGCGACGAAGTAAATCATTCGTGAAGCGTTATCAAAGGAGCCTTGAATGTTTGCCAATGCCATAGATGCCACGCTAGGTGCTGCTATGAAAAGAAAGAACACAGGATGCAACTCCTTTGGGAGTGTCGCATTGGTTGGTAGTCTTTGGTAGAGAGTTACAAAAAGGACTAAATAGTGAGCCATTCCAATGGCAAAGAAGAATATAGGTCCTTCCTTTAGTCCCATTGAAGCTCCCCACAAAGCCCCCACAAAGTTCCCCACGATGGAAAGATGGTTAGTAGGATTAGCCACTTTTGACAGCCTTCGTTGGCCTCCTGACATCCACTGCCCATAAATCTTAAGCTCAAGACATAAAAATGGAGTCATGAGAACATACCAAAGTGCTGGATGCAGTTTGGAAGCAACAGATGGAGGAACACCAATTGCTAAGAACAAGAGGGCTATCCATGGTGCAAAGAAGAAGTTGACACGAATAGGATGGTAGTACTCTCGGCGAACTGCTTCGAAGTATAGAAGAACTTTCAGAAGGTAAGTGGAAGCGACAGTGATTACAAGAGCAATGGAAATGATCCATAAAACAAAATTTATTTTCAGGCTCAAATGAAGGAACTTCGTGGAAGCTGAAGTGGCCAATGTTTTCCACATGATTGCTTGGCTACTAACACCAAGACACATACCAAACGAAGAGATCGGAAATCGGAGTAGAAAAGGCCATGTCTTGTCATCTGGGAGCAGTATTTCCTCTGAAGGCTGTTTAGAAATGGAAAATGAAAGAGCAATTATTTCATGTCTGTTGATGGCAGAAAGGGACTAAGAATCTAGGTAACATACCCTTAGTGTCTCTAGCTCAGGACCTTCCAGAGCAGCAAAGTAACGTTCAGCAGGTATGTTGTTCTCAATGACTGCTTCCTGAGCTTCAGTTTCATCTGGCCTAATTTGTTGTTGGGACTTTCCACGAAGTATAGTTAATTGCCTTGCAAGTTTTCCAGAGCATGTTTTGAAAGAATCATATCTTCTGTCCTTCAATCTTGAAATACTAGGGTGCGGTGCAGCCTTTATGTTCGTCACCGCATCCTCGAATGTCGAGCCCATCGGAATTGGCTGAGAGTGAAACAATGTAGCTTTCTGTGGTTTTTCCAGAGCAGAAGGACCTGAGGTTCCATTGTTTGGAATTCTTTCACCAGTTGAGAAAACTGTTTTGGGGGACAGCTGAACTCCCACAGGGGACGGTGGCATGCTGAGAGAAACAGTATTTTTTCTTCGATGGTCACCCAACTGAAACTCGGCATCGCTTTGCACGCCAGATGATGATACATTTCCCTGCTTTACAATCAATTCTAGAAGATGAACACACTTATACAATCTCAAAAACCATTAGTTTCATAACTTTCTTCACTAAAATGTACATGAATTGCATAAGAACTTACAATACGCAGGGTAGAGGGGTTATTTGGAGGCTCAATCTCTTCATTACACTCTTCAATACTGTCAAAACCAGCGACTTGAACTGATGATATGTATTGGATTAATGGTGGAACCTCAGACAGCTCCTTGGGTGTATCTTCTTGACATTTTCCATTTTCCATGATGAATTACCACCACCTAGAAAGCATAGAGGATATGAAGATTGAAGAAAGCATGACTTTAACGGCCCAACCACATCGCTAGCAGATATTGTCCTCTTTGGACTTTCCCTTTCGGGCTTCCCCTCAAGGTTTTTAAAACGCGTCTGCTAGGAGGAGGTTTCCACATCCTTATAAAGAATGCTTCGTTCTCCACCCGAACCGATGTGGGATCTCACAATGACTCCGTTTGCTACTTTATTCATGATCTAAACTAGATCAATGTTTTATATGCATCAAGATCAAGAATGTATACACAAAACCAGGTAGAAAACTATGCAACATATTTTAGAACAACCCCTCTAAACCAAATGAAGGAAGGAAACACATACCTTCAAGACAACCGTTCTAGCAGGAAAATGGCAGGACAGATAGAGAAGAAGAATGTAAACGAGTATCCAGTCGGATTAACCTTCAATCAAGCAGGCTCTGTCACTATCTCTCCAAGCAGAAGAAAGATCTCAGACTTGGAATAAATAAAACAATCTTCAAGAATAGAGTTCTCTTTCGATCCTGAGATGGCGAGCCTCGTCAGGGGACTCAGAAACAAAGCATATATTCCACAACAATGAAGAATGAACCAAGAGAAACAAATGAGAAAAAACTAAGACACGTCTTTCCAATACAGGAAATATCACATATTTATAGACAAGAAAAGTCCATGTACTTGCAAAGTTAAAGATAATTACGGCTGCTTATTACATGTTCTTAATTCTCATTCTCGAAAAAGACAAAACATTCGCCGATTCAAGCATAGCATAATGGACAAGACATCGCTCGCATCTCAAATGTTAATGGTTCGATTCCATCTTGAACTAAAAACAAAAAGAAAAGGACAAAACAAAACACCGCAGAGAAACTGTTCCAGCTATAGAGCGGGAATCTATGTGTCTTGTCTAAAGTGAACACAAGCTTGAAAGTTTTGTCATCATCTTTATTATAAATTTTTTTTCTATATGGCTGCTAGCAATTGACATGTTTGAATTAACAGAAAGCTACTTGAACCATGTGTTGTACAATATAACCTATGAACACAAATCAAAATAAAGAGAGAATTTAATTCAAGAAATCCTCATAGACCAAACAGCTATCTAGTAATGGTAGGTAAACAACTTGAATTGAAGGAAGTACTGACCCATGTCAGAAACAATGCTTGAAAAGAAGGAAAAAAACAGGGCTGTCCTAATCCAAAGAATGACAACAGATGGTCAAATCCCAATGGATTTGCAATTTGAATACACTTAATGGATGCCAGCTATTTCAAGAAGGATTTAAAAGAACAAAACGTTTCCTAAAAACCCAATTCAAGATAAGAGACAGATCAAAGAGTAATGCAGAAGAAAATGGGAAAACCCAGAGGTAGTCATCGTGTAATGAAAACTAATTAGAAAATCGAAAGAAGAACAGCGAAATTAGACGGGAAAATCATTTCTGGACAGAGAATTTTGGTCCAGATTTAAGAAAATTATACATCAGACGACAAAAACATGATGAACAACGATCATAAGTCAGATACAACATAATCCAGAGAGACCCACATACAGCTTATACACCAAGACAGAGACCCACATACAGCTAAGAGATTAGGTATGGAATTTCCATGCAAGTCATAGAGAAATTAGAATGTAGGTTCGTTGGGCGGACTGACCTAAATTTTTGGGATCCAATCAAATTTGATAGCAAGATCAGCATTTCTCCACCGTTTTCAAACCTTGTTTTTAGATTTTAAGCTTTTTGTTTAACTTTTTTCCTGTTCCCTCTTTTCCTCTCACTCTCCCTTCTCGCTGTGCACAACCCAGCAGCGACCCACGTCTACAAATCTTTGATGGAACAAGCTCTAGAGGCTACAGCGGTGACCCAAGTCTTGTACTCCGACGACAATGATCAGACGACGTGACACACGCGGCGCCTGAATGCCATGGAGTTAGAGCAAGATGGAAAAAGAGGAACCTAGAAAAAAGTTCACCGAGAGTTAGAAAAAGTTGCACGAAAGTGGGTCAAAACTCATTCAAGCACAATTTTTTCGATCGTGGGTGTGGATGAAATGGAAAAAAGTTTAAAAGTTTGTGGAAGAAAAAAACTAAAAAGTAGGCTTATGAATGTGCGGCGATGCTTCATTTGTGTTTGGTAGCCAAAATGGGCCATTGGCGCTGCTTCCTCAGAATTTTCATAACCATACGAATTGAAGTGGTTAGCTTTCTGCAAGTGGGAAGGACCCGAGCCTTTAATTTTTTGGGTTCCTTCTTCGAGCAGTTGATATTTGTTGATCTATGGTCCCTTTAGAATTTGTTGATCTATGGTCCCTAATTCTTTTGGCGAGTTCGTATCGTTCTAATGTTGGTAGATATAAAAACTTTCGTACAAGGCATTAATTATAATTGTTAGGGGACAACCTTCGTACCTTTCAAGCATTACGTTACTCTCATGGGCTCCAATAAGTGTCGACAAGCTCATTGCTAGAGGACAATTGAAGATTCTTTTACCTGTTTTCACATAATATCATGATTATATTGCATATCATATGCATCAAGGATACAACTCTGCATCTACCAATTAATCTGATACAAATGCAGGCTCTATCGATCGTGACAATTATGTACATTAATCTGAAGGGGATGACCTTGTGTCTTGACCAAATATGATATGATCCAAGACATCTCAATCATGTAATATTAATGTCACGTTAAAAAGAATCAAGTTTCATTTATGCAACAAAAGATTCAAAATACTTTTAAATGCGGCCTCATTTATTTTTAGATGGTTACAAATTTATGATGAAGGATTTAAATCTAGATTTATGGCGTTTCATTAATGTCTTTTAAGTTTTAAGCCTTTTTATTTATTTTTAAGTTATATTTACACCGTCGTTAAAATGTCAGGTTTTCATTTTAAGGCTATATAAAGTTTATATTTTATATTTGTAGAAGAGACTTAGAAAATATAGTAAAGAGCATACGTGGTTTCTTTTAACTAAGAGCTAAGTTTTTTTTGCAATTCTATATAGTTTAGATTGCATGTTTAGAATCATTCAAACTTGACATGATCAATTTTGCTTGTGGAGTGATTCGGATCTCAAACAAGTGTTCTTTGTCTTAAGATATCTATGGAAGACCCTTATCAATCTAAACAAGTTCACTTCAAGCAGTTTCTAGGGTGTTGAAGCGTGTCGAATAAGTTAAAATTCAACGAGGTCTTCCAAATAGGTACTTACAAACAAATTGTATTAAAGCTCAAGCGTGTCTAACATGTTAAAGGATTCTTAATATTATATTAAAAATTAGTATGCTTCATTTATTTTTATGAGGTGGTGATTTACACAGTAAATTCACGGGATTGAATTACCCGTAGGTAATTTTTCTCCATCTTTTTGTAATTTTTTTTAATAAAAATATTAATTTTAAAGAAATTTTTAATGAATAATTTCGTTTTTTTAATAATATAAAAAATAGTATTCTAAGCATAAATAAATAAATAATTTATTTACTAATATAATAGATTAGTAAATAAATTATTTATTTATTTATGCTTAGAATACTATTCATTATATAATATTTATGCAAACATTATATTATATAAAACTATGTCAAACATTTAAAGTACGTCAAACATTATATTATAATATAATATATTATATTATAATAAACATTATATTATAATATAATATATTATATTATAATATAATATATATAGTCAGTGAGTGAAGCAAAAATTTGGCTGGGATAAATACAAGGAATATAATCATTATTGATGACACCAAAAAATTTGTGATCATTTATAATCAACAATTACGAGATCATATGAAAATGAAAATTTGTGATCATTTCCTCCCTCGTTCTTCATTTAAATGAAAATTTTTCATCTCGATTGAAGCAGGTCTTCATGTGACTCCAATTCTAGGACTCGAGTACATATCTCTAATAACATTTTGTGATCTTTTGTAATCAACAATGACGAGATCAGCAATAAATCGAAGAAGAGAGTTAGATCAACGGGTCAATTGCTCAACTCTTAATATTAACGCAAAACTCATTATAAATCAAGAACTCCGCCATAAATTATACCAGCGATGACTTTATAACCCAAAAACCTCAACGTTTCAGGTCAAAGTCATGCAAAACTACAGTTAACCACATGGTTTATTTTCTCTTCCTCCCTCGCCGCCGCCGACGGTCAAAGAAAACCGCCGTGGGAATTTCGTTTTCTTAAAATATTAAAAATTAAAAATTATGTTACAATTTTTTTATATATGAAAGATAGCTTTTAAGTACAGGAAATTATTAATTTATAATAATATTAAAACTCTACCATGAATATCTTTTTCCCGTTTTTTTTTTCATTTTCTTTAATACTTTTAACACTATATTAATAAAAATATTCTTGAATTTAAAGGTTGTCTAAAAAAATATCTTTAAATTTTCTAACGCTTTAATAATTTTCTTAAACATTCAAAACAGTCTCAAAAATACTTTTAAAACATTAAAAGCAAAAGTTTTAAACAACCCATTACCATTAATTCAAAAAACATCTTAAATTTTTTTAAATATATTAAAAAATATATTTACCTTAAAAATACTCATAAAACTTTATAAAAATATATTAACTTCAATAATTTTTTTGAACTTTTTTTTTTTGTCGTTGTTTTTTATTTTAAGATAAGAGGTGTTAATGATATTTTTTTAAATTTAATAAGATATTTCATGAAATTTTTTAAAATATACTATTATAGGGTATTTAATTTTTTAAAAAAATTTGAAGGGTATCAATGAAAATATTTAAATTTTAATGGTATTTTTTAAACAAAGTATTAACGGTTTACCTCCAAAATTAAGAGTAGACAATGTTTAAAGTTCAAGAATATTATTGAAATTTTTAAAAGTTTACGAGTATTTTTGAAACTTAAGAGTATTTAAAATTTAAAAATCTTTACTTTCCTTTTCAATTCTTAATTTTCCTAAAAATGAGAATATTACAAATTTGTGATATAAATTTCTCTAGAAGGAGAAATAAGAAAAGAGTATCAATAAAAAGGAATAAATTCTTCAATTTTTTTTTAAGCTATTTGTTTAATCCATAAATCTTATTCCCATTTTTTTTTTAAATATTCTGAGTTATCAAAATTGATGTAATAAAAGCATAAAAATGAAATTAATTAAAACATCTAAATTTCTTCTACTCTCAATTTCTTCTTTGTATTGTCCATTTTGATTAATTATTATTTATTTTCTCTGTTTCTTTGTTAATCAAATAAATAAATAAATAATACTTACAAAACATAGTTTTTATTTGAACAAAAATAAAATTTTTGAGTTTAATAACGTTATTATTTTAAGTTTATTCCTAGTACTACTGTCCATGTTTCTTATTTTTCATTTTTCACACAATTTTTAAATTGTGTAGAAAATTTGCTTTATGTTTATGGTTTTTGTTTTTTCCTTTCTAAAAACTAAATAAGAAAACATTTTTTAATCATTTTATGCTTATTAAATGAACAATAAATATTTTAAAATAAATATAAATTTTGAAAACTAATTTTCGTATAATAATTTTTGTGCGCTTTATCTAAAATTATTTAGATCAAACTTGCAATTTATTTCTTTATTAAAAGAAATGGCCCAAATAAATGCCCAGACCCATGGGCCCAAATACACACCACAAGGCCCATAGGCCCAACAAGCCTTCCCCTGCAACTCTTTAGACATAATTTTTAATAATAAATTTAATATATGCACGCTTATTAAACATAAAATTAAAAGTACCAAGATTATATTATATATATTTTTCAATCCAAAAATTTATTAGACATAAAATTTAAAGTTTAGAGGTCTGTTGACGTGTTGAAGGAGGAGACAAAACATGCTGAAAGAATTCTTACACGTTTATTTCCCTCTTAAAAACGTACAAGATGCAGAGGAACATGGACAGATAAGATGAAATTATGAAATAATGATGCATATAATATTATAGTTTTTTCTCGTATTTATTCCCAAACTTGCAAACTTTACGAGAATAAATTGATTTAATTCCTCACGTTTATTTTCTCTAACTTTAGTGTTTAGTAAATTTTAATTTTAAATTTGAAAAGCATGTTGAATTCGTAGAATTTCGTTTGTGTAATAGCTCAAGCTCACTGCTAGCAGATATTGTCTGTTTTTGCCTACTACGTATCATCGCCGACCTCACAGTTTTAAAACCTTGTAGTGGATCTCATAAAAGTGTGAAAACCTCTCCCTAACAGATAAGTTTAAAACCATGAGCTGACAACGATACATAACAAACCAAAACAGATAATATATGATAACGGTAGACTTAGGCTATTACAAATTTTATCAAAGTTAGAGACCGAGTGGTATGCGAACTAGGATAGTGGTCTAGTGGTAGAATAGTAGTCTATCATGGTACAGATTTGAGTTCCTTTCCTCACCTGGTGTACTTTACAATGATGACATTTGTGTGATAAAATCAGAGTGGCACAACGAAAGCGTGGTAGGCCCAAAACGCACGGAACTCTATCGAAATTCAACCGATTGGATTTTGGTGGAGGAATATTCTAACTTGTTTGAATCTTTTGTAAGATACCTTTCTTTGTCGTTAAACTACAGAAATTTTATTTTATTTTATTTTCAAATTGTCTTTAAACCAGCTTTTTATTGTGGGTTTATTAAACAAACATTTACGTGACTCATAATAAAATAATAAATATAAGTTGAAAAGTACAGGTGGCCATTACGTATAACCCACCAAAAAAGGAAAAAAAATAAGAAAAATATGTTTTTATACTAACAACCCAAGCATGTGAGGCTGAGTTGGAAAAAGACCCCTCATTTTGAGGACAAAAGACCCCTCATTTCGATACTCAAGATTACCACTGTTGTTTTATTTGTAAATATCTTATTTTTTAGACGTTTTATTTTCAGATATATTAAACAAACTTGATATCGACCTGAATTTTTAAGAAGTTAAACCAATTTAGACTTGACGTAGAGAAAATATTCCCTATTAAGATAAGATATGCATACAATCACAACTAATATCGAGAAATCAAGGGACCTATAAGTCGTTCAGAACTAGTCAACTTTCATGCACATAAATGAGTAGTTATCATAAGTAAAATTACAACCAAAATGGTATAATCTATACACACATATACATTATTGACCCCAAAGCCATAACGTACCATCTAAAGTATTTTCCATGCACACAAATAAGTAATTTCTACAAATTTCATGCAATAAACATCGAAAGTGAAAAGAAAGCAAAAGACAAAATGGAATCCTTTTGCCCACCAAACCCAAAATTTTACTAAATTTTTTGGAACAATATGGTGGCGTATAATAACCGGTCTCAATTTGTATCGAACAATTTAACGCTGTATATCTCAGATTCAGAATCTAAATTTTGCACTTCATGGCTCCGACATTCAATATAGAGTTACGCTTAACTTTAGAGTTTTTATGATTGGGTAATTGAGAAAGAAGGTACACCTTATTAGTATAAATAATAGCTTTCGAAACTTTTAAACATTTATGAGCCATCCTATTCGGTCTCAATTTATTTATATATTCCTCATTCATTCCGATGTCGTAAAGAGCTCCCTATCAAATTTTTACTTGAATAATAATTTTGAAATGTTTATGAAAGATGAAGAATAATGAAGACAACAAATATAAAATAAAGATTTGAATATTCGATCCCAAAAGAAAAAAAAACAAATCTTAACGGTTGATCTTTGCTAAAATTGATAGGATGAAAGTTGGAAGAATAGTTTCCTAATGTGGTTTTTATTTTTTATTTTTATGAAATACCCATTGGAAATCCATATGCACAGAATTTAATTTGTCGGTACCTTAAACAAGTTGGTTGAATTATATTATTAAATGCTAAGATAATACAACCTTAATAAACTTTATTATAAAACATACACACAAACCAAGATCTATTGGCATGGAGAATTGGTTGTTCTTGTTCTTTTCGAAAGGTCCCATGATCATTAAAAAATTCAAAATAAAAAAAGAGCATAATGAGACAATCATGCTAAAGCATTCCAATTCAGCATTATGGTTGTCATGTGGGTCATCAAAATTTTAAATAATTATCTTTTCTCGATTTTCACTTTCGAATTTTCCCTCAAAGTTTTAAAACGTGTCTGCTATGAGAGGTTTTCACACCTTCATAGAAAATGTTTCATTCTACTCTCAAATGGAGGTGGGATCTCACAATCGATGACTCACATCGACACTCGTTCCACTCCAATTGATATGAGATCTCATAATAGGGGTGTGAACAAGTTGAATTGGATTGGATAAAAAAAAAAAAAAAATTGGATGGGTCGTGTTTGATTATATCCCTATTTCGAATGGGTCAAGTTACCTCGACTAAAAAAATGTCAACTTGCGAATCTATAAACATCTTTATAGTTTGTGTTGAGTAGTCTAGACTGAGTTTTTGATTTATATAAACATTCATATTCTCGAACATTTGTAACTGCTAATAAACCCCTATCATTTAACGTTCTTACTGAAATGCTAGACACGAGATAAACCGCCAATTTAGAATAGGCCACGAGATAAAATGAGAGTAGGTAGAGTAAAAATAAATAAATAAATTATTTTTAAAAAATAAAGTTAAAAAAGATTATAATATACCTTTTGTAGCCGCCTTCTGGAGAGGTTTTCTTATTTAATGTAAAATTTGAAATAAGGAATTAATAATTTTAGAAAATTAAAAAAAGAAAGGACCAAAAAAATTGGGACAAAACCTTTTATGGGCAGTCCCATGTGGTGTGCTACCATGCCACCGAAAGTATATAATATAATGTCAGTCCTTTTTATATTTAATATCGTGACCAATAATATTTAAATGAAAAGTTATGTATATTATTTTCAATCATTATTCAATTCCATTCAATCATTATTCAAAATAATGTACGTCAAATTATTATCCACATATTATTGCAATGCATCAAATTCATCAAAGAGTGAATTACTGACATGTCAATTTTTTTTTTAATTTGAAATATGTCCAATTTAGTGAAATTTATATAATAATAATAATTAATTTTACCTTTAAGGTAAAGGTGCTTAAGAAATTCGATCAACTAAATTCAGCTCGTACTTTTTAAATTGAGTTTGATTTAAATAAAATGAAAGTTTTATGAGTTTGGCTGGTTACGAGTTCCTCTAAAACTTGATTGAGTTGAATCGAACTTACTCGAATTTATTGTTAATTTTAAAAAATACATTTTTATTATAACAAAATTTTATATACATTATTAAGTATTTAATTACTTTTTTACTATCTATTCGCTGCTCTTAAAAATAATTTTTAACTATTTTAACTATTTGAAAAGTAATTTTTCTAAAATGTATATTCAAATTCAATGGTAAATTGAAAATAAATAAATAAATAAATGTTTTACCTACCAATTTTTACTTTTACTAAAATAAAAATTTAAATAAATGAACCAACCTAAAAAAATTTATAATCGAGTTAGGGTTCATTTTTTAATAAGGGAATAATTACCAATAAACCAAAATTTTATAGACTATTTAAAAATAATAATTTTTAAAATTTAAATCTTAATCATTTTGACTTTTAAAAATATTAAGTAATTTAGCTAAAATAAAATTGCATACAACGATGTCATGTGTGACTGCATGCACATTGTGCGATCACATACATGCATATAAAATTTTATTATTAGTTATTTATTCTAATTAATTTATATTAATTTAGTTATTTTTGTAGCAACTAAATTGAATTATTTATTTCAAAAGTAAATTGATTATTTATTTTTATTTTTATTGATTGATTAATTAATTAATATAACAATATATCAAATAATATCAAACTTAATTTAATTACTTTTCGTACCCTTAATTAATTAATTATAATTTTATCAACAAAAGCGGTAAAATGTACCATATAAAGTATAAAATAATTACTAATACTGTTTCAATACTTCAATTATTTAATATTTATTTCCATATATAAAATTAATAAAAACAAATCAAATTTTAATTTTCAGACATAATTATTTTCTATATCCAAACACATACCTTAAATATTTTAAACATTTACATCCCAACCATTTAAAAACAAATACTTGTAATAACTTTATTACTATTTTTCTAATCTTTAACTGTCCTCAAACGGTTGTCGTTTTAAATCAATTTTTTTTTAACAAATTGCTTCGTAACGTGTAATGTGAGAATACAAACTTTAATACAGTCAAATATGTAAGATACAACACACGGTCATTTTTTTAATTTAAAAATTATAGAGGTGGGATCGAACCATCAACTTTTAAAATGATAATTAATGTCTTATTCACGAAAGTGACCAAATTTATAACTAAAATTGAATAATAACGGAGGAAGATTAAAAATAAAAATGCATGTGGTGTGTGTGGAGCTCAAAAAAGATTAAACTTTTGAGGGGAAAAGAATACACTTTTTATTCTTGCTTTTTCAAAGACTTAGTGGCTAGGCAAGCCAAATATGATATATGTATAAAGGGAAAATGGGGAAAAAGTTGGGGGATTGGGTGTTTTTGATGGTGAAGGGGGATGGATGGATGGATTGAAGGCAATGAAAGCAATGGGAAGTCAAAAGAAGGCTTAGGGAAGTAAGCCTTTTTGGGTATTTTAGTTTGGTAAATTAGGAAGGCAATTTTGAACGTCCACCATTACAGGACAGCCCGTGCTATATATAGCTCTCTTTACTCAAACCCCCCTTTCTACACCCTCCGACCAACCTCCTCTCCGGATTCACAATCCAATTTTTTCTCTCTTTTTCCCCCAAAAAACACAAAACAAAACAACACCCACCAACTCATTCCTTTCATTCCCTCTTTCTGCAAATACCCTTCTCAATCTCCATCATTCTTCCCTCTTTCCACGGATATTCATCCCAAATTTTGGCCTCTTCTTTCAATGGATCATCATCAGCTACCTAATAGCTGCTGGGTTTGAAAGTGATTCAGGATCGGATTTGTGTTTCAATCTGTTTGGGAATAGGAGAAAAGGAAATTGTGTTTGGGGTTTGTGTTGTTTTTGTGGTGGTGATGGAACAGAAGCACATTTTTCTTTCTGCTTTGGGTGTTGGTGTTGGGGTGGGCCTTGGATTAAGCTCTGGACAAGCTGTTGGCAAATGGGTTGGAGTGAATGCCTCTTCTGAGGTGATTACAGGACAAAAGATTGAACAGGAGCTCACCAGGCAGCTGATTGATGGCAGAAACAGCAATGTCACCTGTGATGAGTTTCCTTATTATCTAAGGTAATAATATGATTCCTTCTTCTATCATCTTTTCAACCTCTTTCCTTCTCTTGTTAGTGATCAGGTGTGCTGGAAACTTGTTCTTGCTCATAGATTTTGGTTTTAAGCCAGATTGTTTATGTAGTTCATCCTATAGACAGTTGTTATTTGTGGCCTTTTCCAGATATCACCCTGTTTCTATTAATCAATCAAAACATGGAATCTTAGTTACATACCAGTTCCAAGAAATTAGAGGTTATGGTAAAACTTATGTTTACACAATGGATTTTATTGAGCTTTTGTGAGATTCCACGTCGGTTGGGGAGGAGAACGAAACACCCTTTATAAGAGTGTGGAAACCTCTCCCTAGCAGACACGTTTTAAAAACCTTGAGGGGAAGAGAACAATATCTGGGCTTGGACCATTACAAATGGTATCAGAGCTAGGTTTCGGGTGATGTGCCAGCAAGGAGGCTGCGCCCCAAAGGGGGTGGATACGAGGTGGTGTGCCAGCAAGGACGCTGGGCCTCAAAGGGGGTGGATTGGGGGTCCTACATCGATTGAAGAAGGGAATTAGTGTTAGCGAGAACGCTCGGTCCCGAAGGGGGGGTGGATTGTGAGATCCCACATTGGTTGGGGAGGAGAACAAAACACCCTTATAAGGGTGTGGGAACCTCTCCCTAGTAAACACATTTTAAAAACCTTGAGGAGAAGCCTGAAAGGGAAAGCCCAAAGAAGAAAATATCCGCTAGCGATGGGCTTAGGCCATTACAACTTCCTTGTTCTTTTCTTCTTTTTTATCCATTAGCTTTCAATGTTCTGATGGCTGCTGTCTTTTAGCTATGTTCTTGTACTAAATATGAAATGAGAATCATTGTCGCTTTAAGTGTTCCTTAATTTGTAAACTTCAAGGTTGTTCACTGTTTAGAACTCAATCATGCTATCATTATAAAAATTCTTGATTGTGAGAAGTTTCTATGGATCCTTCATGACATTTCAGCATTACATTCTCATATTTTCGTGTTCTACTCTTAACTGATCTTTCTCTGATTATAATCACAGCGAGAGGACGCGGGTGCTTTTGATGAGTGCTGCATATGTTCATTTGAAGCACTGCGACATCTCGAGGCACACCAGAAACCTTTCACCAGCGAGTCGAGCTATTTTGCTTTCAGGACCAACAGGTATAAACTATGACACTTCTACCTCAAGTACCGTGTCACGAACAATACTTGTCAGGGCAGTGTATGATGTAATCTTGTTGTCTTTTTATTTTTATTTTTTGTCCATAAGAACTTTACCAGCAGATGCTTGCCAAGGCTCTCGCACATCACTTCGAGTCAAAGTTGCTGTTGTTAGACGTTTCCGACTTTTCCCTAAAGGTATTTTATCTACACTAAAGTTCATCTTTTCGGTTATAGCTTACGACGTATGCGACTTACATCAGCAATGCTAAATTTTCTACAGATGCAGAGCAAATATGGCTGTCCCAAGAAAGAATCTGTAAGTTCTAGCCAACAGGATAAGAACATTTTTCTAGATCACTTGAATTCAACAGACATATTGATTGAGGAGGACAAGGAAAGGAGTTATTCCTCGTATGTTTACTTGTGCAGTCATTTAAGAGGTCCCTTTCCGAGGTGACATTGGAGCGAATGTCGAGCATTTGGGATTCCTTCTCGATTCTTCCGACAAGTGGGAATACCTGTGGTAAGAAAAAACATGTTTTCCATCTCTAAGACAAATGTTCCTCGTACAACAGTTGATGAGTTGATTCTGTCTTATCAAGAAATGGTTCTTTTTTCTACATGCTTAAGATCTCATACCATTTTTCACTTGGCACCAGATAACATTAATGGCTGATTTTAAGGTTGTTCTGATTGATTCATAGTATCAATGAAGCTGGACGACAGAATTTTATAGCTGTTCCTTTGAAGTTCAACAGCAAAAATTGTAGTTATTGACCATCTCTTTTTTCCTCGTATTCTTGTTCTGTTCTCTTACAGGAAACCTAAGAAGGCAAAGCAGTACGACCGACATTCCATCGAGGTAGAATATTCCGTGTTTAATCATAACATATCTAGTTTATCTAGTTTCAATAAAACTGTGAGATCCCACATCTATTCGAGAGGGGAACGAAACATTCTTTATAAGGGTGTGGAAACCTCTCCCTAGTAGATACATTTTAAATCCATAAGGCTGACGACGATACTTAACGGGCCGAAGCGGACTATATCTGCTAGTGGTAGACTTGAGCTGTTATAAATGGTATTAGAACTAGGCACCGAGCGGTGTGAGCCCCGAAGAGGGTGGATTGTGAGATCCCACATCGATTGGAGAGGGGAACGAGTGCCAACGAGGACGCTGGGCCTCGAAAGGGGGTGGTTTGTGAGATCCCACATCAGTTGGAGAGGGGAACGAAGCATTCTTTATAAGGGTGTGTAAACCTCTTCCTAGCAAACGCGTTTTAAAACCATGAGGCTGATGACGATACGTAACGAGGCAAAGCAGTCAATATCTGCTAGCGGTGGGCTTGGACTGTTATACAAAAACCTTAATTTTATTCGTAGCTGTTCCCTACTGTATCAGAGGCACGCTATGTTTTAATTACTACTCGGGGTCCTTTTTTTAATCTGTAGATATACCGAGGGCTCGTCCAATCCTCCAAAACTTCGGAGAAACGCTTCTGCTGCGTCGGATATTAGTAGTATCTCATCAAACTATGCTTCAACAAACCCAGGTTAAATTCAAAATCCAAATAAATTTGAAATGAAACTATTTAACTACTCCTTGTTTCTTTAGTTTTGCCAAACCAAATCAGTATTATCTTTTTCAGCTTCTGTCAAGCGCACAAATGGTTGGTGTTTTGATGAGAAACTTTTTCTTCAGTCACTTTATAAGGTAATCCACTTATGAGCTGTTACCTTATTTTATCCGAGCTTGTAATGGTCTGAAAAATTGTCAAATCAATTGAATCTTACAGGTCTTGATGTCGGTATCAGAAACGAGTTCCATAATTTTGTATCTGAGAGATGTTGAGAGACTTCTTCTTCAGTCACCAAGGATGTACAATCTGTTCCATAGATTTCTGAACAAGCTCTCGGGATCTATTCTAGTACTCGGTTCCCGATTAGTCGATGTCGAAAATGATTGCGGAGATGTTGACAACAGATTGACGAGTTTATTCCGATATAGTGTTGAAATTCGACCCCCTGAAGATGAGAACCATCTTGTCAGCTGGAAAGCTCAATTGGCAGAAGACATGAAGATGATTCAGTTTCAAGATAATAAAAACCACATTGCTGAAGTACTTGCTGCAAATGATCTTGAATGTGATGATCTTGGTTCAATCTGTCATGCAGACACCATGGTTCTCAGTAATTATATCGAAGAAATCGTCGTGTCGGCGATATCGTATCATTTGATGAACAACCGGGATCCCGAATACCGAAACGGAAAACTTTTGATATCTTCCAAGAGGTATGCACCACATTCCTTGTTAGGATTGAGAAACAAATGACAATAAAGTATCCATGAATGATGCCTGTTTGGTTCTGGAGCAGTTTATCCCATGGATTGAGTATATTCCAGGAAGGAAATAATGAAGGAAAAGACACTCTAAAGCTAGAGACGAACTCAGAATCATCTAAGGTTCGATATACGTCTCGAGAATTTGCTTCAACGACCTGACTCTTTGTACTTCTTTCTTATTATGATATTGAAAAATGTAACTTTTTGCAGGTAGCCCAAAGGGACGAGGCGATTGGGGCAAAGACGGAATCGAAATCTGAAAACCCAGCTGCAGAAAACAGAAATGAGGCAGATAAATCTGTTCCTATAGTGAAAAAAGATGATGAAAATGTACCTCCACAAAAAGCACCTGTAAGTTTGAGTCTTTAATAATGATAAAACAACTAAAATTGTAACGGCCCAAGCTCACCGCTATTAGATATTGTCCTCTTTGGGCTTTTCCTTCTGGGCTCCCTCTCAAGGTTTTAAAATGTGTCTACTAGGTAGAGGTTTCCATACCCTTATAAGGAATGTTTAGTTCCCCTCTCCAACCGATGTGGAATCTCACAATCCACCCCTGTTGGGGCCCAGAGTCCTCGTTGACACATCACCCAGTGTCCGGCTCTAATACCATTTGTAACATCGCCCACTGAGTTTGGGTATTACAAATGGTATTAGAGCCACATACCAGGCGATGTGCTAGTAAGGACGCTGGACCCCAAAGGGTTGGTGGTTGTGAGATCCTACATCAGTTGGGGAGGAGAATGAAGCATTGTTTATAAGAGTTTGGAAACCTCTCAGACGCGTTTTAAAACCTTGAGGGGAAACCCATAAGGGAAACTCACCAATTTTATAAGTTGTTGGTAATCTAATTACCTTTGTTTGATGTTTGAAGTACGTTTCTTACAAGTCGTGTTATTTTCATATGTGCTGGTCACTGTTGGCACTTCCGACAGGAAATTCCTCCCGACAACGAATTCGAAAAGCGTATAAGACCCGAGGTTATCCCTGCAAATGAAATTGGGGTGACATTTGAAGACATTGGTTCTATGAATGAGATCAAAGAGTCCTTACAGGAACTAGTTATGCTTCCTCTTCGTCGACCAGACCTCTTTAAAGGAGGGCTTCTTAAACCGTGTCGGGGCATTCTACTTTTCGGCCCTCCTGGAACGGGTAAAACAATGCTAGCAAAGGCCATTGCTAATGAAGCTGGAGCAAGTTTCATCAATGTTTCAATGTCCACAATCACTTCTAAATGGTTTGGGGAAGATGAAAAGAACGTCCGAGCATTGTTCACGCTCGCAGCAAAAGTCTCACCTACGATTATTTTTGTCGATGAAGTTGATAGCATGCTCGGCCAACGGACTAGAGTGGGAGAGCACGAAGCCATGCGGAAGATTAAGAATGAATTCATGTCACACTGGGATGGACTTCTGACTAGAAATGATGAACGAATACTAGTTCTTGCTGCAACAAACCGGCCATTTGACCTCGATGAAGCAATCATTAGGCGATTTGAGCGCAGGTAAGATTATAATATTTATCCTTAGTTTGCGAAAACTTCTTGGGAGACTCATGTTCTAACCGTTCGATATATTCGATCGAACAGAATTATGGTTGGTCTTCCGTCTGTGGAGAGCAGGGAAATGATCATGAGAACTCTTCTATCAAAGGAGAAGGCTGAAGATCTTGATTTCAAGGAGCTTGCAACTATGACAGAAGGATACAGTGGAAGTGATCTCAAGGTGTGTTCTCTAACTTATGTCTTATGAATTGATTGCTTTGTTCCATTGATCAGCTCATGAACTTTACGTCTGGCAACAGAATTTGTGCGTGACCGCAGCTTATCGGCCTGTTCGGGAGCTCTTGCAACAAGAGAGATTGAAGGATTTGGTAACTTCCATTGAACTTATTCCTCTGTCTCATTGTTATCATCAATTTCTGGTAATAAGTTTCTGCAACTTCCATCTGCTGTAGGAAAAGAAGCAGAGAGAGATGAAGGAGAAGGAGAAGGAGAAGGAGAAGGAGACGAAAAATGAGATCGAGATCGAGAAGGAGAAGGAGAAGGAGAAGGAGACGAAAAATGAGATCGAGATCGAGAAAGATAAGGAGAAGGAGGAGACAAAAAATGAGATCGAAATCGAGATCGAGAAGGAGACCAAAAATGATTTGGAAAACACTACAGTTACGAAAGAGGCAGGAAAAGAGGAACAAGTCATCATTCTGAGGCCTTTAAATATGGATGATATGAGGCAGGCCAAAAATCAGGTGAATATCTGTTCTTGCCTTAATTTTGAGATGTGAGACGAGGGCTCGTGTCGTGTAGTGTAACAGCTAAAGCCCACCGCTATCAGATATTGTCCTCTTTGGGCTTTCCCTTTCAAACTTCTCTTCAAAATTTTTAAAATGCGTCTGCTAGAGAGAGGTTTCCACACCCTTATAAAGAATGCTTCGACCTCCTCCCCAACCGATGTGGGATTTCACATGTAGCTAGTTTCTTTTCAATATTGTTCGTAGAGATTAACCCGTATCCTCATGTGTAATGTATTGCAGGTTGCTGCAAGTTTTGCTTCTGAGGGATCAGTTATGAATGAGTTGAAGCAATGGAATGATTTGTATGGAGAGGGAGGTTCAAGAAAAAAGCAACAGCTTACATACTTCCTATAGAATGTAGAACCCAAGCTTCTTATCTAAACACGTAATAGTGAACCGATATGAACGATCGTGGAGGACAAAGGTCATAAAATCTGGGGAACTCGAAGTCGATCTTGCAACGAGGCAACCTATGCAGGACAAGGTCATCCCCAATTACGCAGTATCGTTCCAATGGTTTATGTCATTTGTTTCAAAGTCATATGGTTAAGAAATGGGGTAATGAATGAATTGTTAGGCCAATGTTCAAACCGTTTACGTCGTATCGTTCGATGTTTTCGAGTGTTTGGCGTTGCGAATGTATGATGTATTACGAAAATGTGGAGCAGATAGATATGTTTGGAATCATGAGGAACATACCATAGGATTTATACATCATTTATGTGATTTTTGTGCATTCAAACTATTAAGATTGTAGAGTTTGTATCATAAATTTTAATTCAGCTGCCTTTTAGAGATATTCTTTATATATTTCACTGATCGAGTTCAAAAACATCTACGAGGTATTGTCAAACGATGAACGAATCTTACTTTTAGGTTTTTGAACTTTGAATATGGGAAACGTTTCGATCGATATAACTAATAGTTTATCTTGAGCTAAATTTATTTTTTAGTATTATTTTGAGTCAATATGGTAAATTAATGAACTTATAGATTATAAACTCATATAAAAGTAATTAATTAACTCGTATGTATATAAGATAATTTTTATCTATGAATATAATCATTACAAGCAAATTGATCATCTAAGAATTATTTATAATTACAGTACCATGTAATTACATCTTTCACCTTAAATACCACTAATTTTGTAATGAACGATTTGTTACTGATCTAACCATAAATTAAGTTGCTCGAGCTTAAATGAGAAGGTGAAAGCCACTGTTCAAGTCTTGAAATCAGCTCCCAACGAATTTATATCTCATTGAGATCGAATCAATCTTCTGAATTACAAATTTACAAGAGATTAAGTATTTTGTCGTCCCCTCTTCTATAATAAACTCACTATATATGATATCTCTATTCATAGGTATTCACATGAACGATTTGATTCAAACTATAAGTGGGTCGTATCGACAAACACTCAACCGTATCCATATTCTATGAACAATTTAATTATTACTTGGACATGATCGTTTTGTATGTCAACTACGGACTTTGTCTTTTTAATTCAATAAATTAAAAATTAAATAAATAATTATGAAGTTTTCAGGCATAAAAAATTCAAAAAAAAAAAAAAAAAAAAAAAAAAAAAAAAAAAAAAAAANGAAACTATCAATGGGTTGATATTGAAAGATGAATGCCTGAGAACTAAAATGGGGGGAAAAAAATCTTGACTTGAAATTATTCAGAGATTGTTCTTCAATTCGTTGCTCTGCGCTTCATCTTCATTTTCCCATTTCCAATACCATTGTTTCTGTTGCTCATTTGGTTTCCGGATGACAGATCCATTGGAGAGATACCAAAATCTTGCCCTAGCAGACTCTCTGGCGAAGAGTTACAGCTACCCATTAGCTTGTAAGGAGCTAAGCTTCATTACCAGAGGCGCTTTCAATAAACTTCCCAAGAATCTCCAATCCCTCATCTTCCAACATATTATCACCGCCTTTCATCTTCTTCCGGAGTAAGTTCTCTGTTTCTCCCCTTCCTGCGATTGCGTTTCTTTCTGTTCATTTTTACCAGAAATCATGGATTCATTCATTCATTCATTCATTTTTTTTGGGTATCAAAAGATTAGGGAAGATATGAGTCGCTTTTGATTATAGTTTTGGAGTTCAGTGATTTAGAATTGATATGCTGAGTACCGATATAGCTTGTCAGTTTCAATTCTCGATAATTGAGTCCAATTAGGAAATGTTATGAACTCTTTGAATGTTTTGATTTGGCCATTTGGGAAACGTTCCATTCACTTCTTGATTCGAAAAGGTTCTTAAATCCTTTTCCTGTGCTTGGTTGATTATTGTACATTACTTATTCAATTATCACATATGTCATTTTTCTTGAATAGCTTCCCATTTAAGGATTCAATTGAATAGTTGGTTGAATGTCTTAATAAACATATTTATTGTCAGCGTTAAATGAAGAGTCTCATAGATTTGTCTATCATAAACCAATTCTCTTCTTTGATGGGTTCAGCAGCTAAAGAGGATATGCAATGTTCTTTGTCTTTCGTATGTATGAGAATGTAGTTGTGTACCCGGACGATTCTGTCTTGTGGCATTGAAACTGAACATAACTATATCAATCTGTTGTTAGAAATCACGAACCTCTACGATGGTATGATATTGTCCACCTTGAGCATAAGCTCTCATGACTTTGCTTTGGGCTTCCTCAAAAGGCCTCATACCAGTGAGGATGTACTTCTTAGTTATAAACCCATGATCATTCTCTAAATTAGCACACAAAATTAGCACATATATGAGACTCCTTCCCAACAATCCTCAACATTTGTATCTTCTGTAAATTTCTTACTCTTTCCGCTCTCTCATTTGTTTACGTTCCTCAATGCTTATTAGAAAATGGGAAGTTGAATATGAAATCAATATGAAATTTTCTGATTAAGGTGTGGTTGATTTAACAAAAGAATGCAGACGAGCTCTGCTGTTTCGGCTGCACATCTTCTTGCTCAGGGTGTTGAAGCTTCTTTGCCTAAGCAAAAGAGAAATTCAGCAATTGTAGAATTTAAGAAAGCAATGGTTGCTCATAAGAGACGTAGTAAAGCACGTCAGGAAGTAAAAGGTGAATTAGTTGTAAGGGTAATTGCTATTTATATATCAAATTGAACATAGTTAGAATTTTCATCTTCATGTTTTGCAACTCAATCTGATTCGTTCCTCACAAATTTGTTTAGGTTCGTCTCAACTCCCTCAAGACGTTCTCGTCCACATCTTCCGCTTTCTAGATATTGAATCTTTAGTTTCCGCTGGGCTAGTCTGTCGGTAATTTTCTGTTTTTAAGACTGTATGTTATAATATTTCCCTTCTCCATCAACAAAGCTTGTTATTACCTTAAACTTCTGCCATTCAACTATTGAATATGAACTTAGTTTACTAGCATTATAAGTTCACGAGCATAGCTAACATCGTTTTAAGATAATCGTTATTTTATACTCAATGTGAAGGTCATGGAATGCAGCAGCAGATGATGAATATCTGTGGAGGTTTCAGTATACAACATTTTTTGGTTGTTCTAATGAACCCATTAATGATAAAGACAGTGTGGATGGCTTAGCTAGCACACCTCACGTTGATTGGAAAGAGGCGTTCAAGAGAGCATATGTAGGTGAGAATTGAGACCTGAACAATATATTTACATATTGTTTGGTTGGGTTTTCCGTTTCACCGAGCGGTTAACTTAAATTTAAGAAAAATACTATCCATGTAGATATCATTAGGGTATCAAAAGCATATTCGTTAGCGGGAGTTGATTATAAGTAAAATTGGTGGGAGTAGAGGAGGGTAGACAATTGTTTGGTGGTTTAGGCTTAAGTGAGAATACTCGAGTGGGAGGTTTAATGTAATAGCTCAAGCTCACCGCTAGTAGATATTGTCCTCTTTGGGCTTTCCCTTTCGGGCTTCCCTTCTAGGTTTTTAAAACATGTCTGGTAGGGAGAGGTTTCCACACCCTTATAAAGAATGCTTCGTTCTCCTCCCTAACTAATGTGGGATCTCACAATCCACCCCCTTCGGGGTCCAGCGTCCTCGTTGGTGCTCGTCCCTTCTCTAATTGATGTGGGACCCCCGGGAGTGGGCCCAGCGTCCTTGCTAGCACACCGCCTTGTGTCCACCCCCTTCGGGGCTCAGCTTCCTCGCTGGCACATCACCCGGTGTTTGGCTCTGATACCATTTGTAACAGCCCAAGTTGCCGCTAGTAAATATTGTCCTCTTTGGGCTTCCCCTCAAGGTTTATAAAACGTATCTGCTAGGGAGAGGTTTCCACACCCTTATAAAGAAGGTTTTATTCTCCAACCCAATCGACGTGGGATCTCACGGGAATTATTGTGTTTCTTTATCTTTTTACCTTCCAATTCTGTTCTACTTATTTAAATTCTTTCACTCTTTTTCTTAATGAAACAAAACTTTCAATAAGATGGTTTTTGATATCATATTCATTATTTGTACCATGGCATTTGGAATGTTAGATAATTCTTTGTGGAGAAACAGACATGGAAGGGGATACTGCAAACACTGTGACACAATAGTTTCCTTTAGTACCTTGAGATGTCCCAATGATCATGGTAGAAATAAAAACAAACAAATCAAGCCTCTGTCAATCAACCAGGTACTTTTTTCTTTCCCTTTTTCCTAAGTTCATTTTCAGGGTCTTTTTGGTTAGCTTTTTTTTCTCTTCGACTTTCTTTCTTTAGTTACATGAATCTCTCTCTCACTGAACTCGAGTATTGTTTTTCCCTTCCCAACACCGCACGAAACTGCTGCTGCTTATTTGAATGGTCACTTTTTGTGAAACTGACTTCTTTTCAGGCTGATGGTAGTATGGCTTTTTTGCTATTGATTCTTTTAGAGGGGGAAAAATCACGTACATGTTCTTTTAAATTATCTATGAAGATTTTATAGCTGCTTAAGTTTTTCAAGAATGCTTTTTTTTTATGTTGAGTTTAGTTTCCTTTTTGTTTAAAAAACACCTATTCTTTTCGAAGTTACAATATTACGTGTGACTTTTCAAATTTTGAATCGCCACATTGTCTCATGTCTCAATTTTTGTCCAAAATTCTAAAAGATTTCTACACAAGAGTAGTTTTGAAACGTTTATAAAAGATTGAGAGTAATGTTGCAACTTTTGAAAGAACAAGGGTATTGGTTTATTCGGATCAAAATCCACCAAAGAAGCAACCTAATGATTAGGAAAAAAAAAAAAAAAAAAAAAAACCAAACTAAGTGAAATATTTTGGCTTTTGCTTTTGAACTAATCATAATATGTGAGCTTCTTGTAGGTTGTTGAATATGTGTTAACTGGAACTTCAGAATTGATTTATTCTTCGGATAGCGACACTGATTCAGATGAAGTTGTGATTTCTGAGTTTTGGGCTCTTCCAAAGTATTTGGGCAGAAGACGCCCCAACTGAGTGGTGCCAACAGGCACTAAAGGAGCAAGAGCAGATTGAAAGTGTCACGTTCAAACCTGTAAAGTTGGAGGTTTGAACTTTTTTTTTTTTTAATTTTTTTTTAGAATATAATATCTTAACCAGTTGAACATGCTTAATGCTTAAGTTGGCGAGAGATTTGATGTTCTAATAGACAGTAAAGAAGTTGACTCGTCTAGCCTTTTTAGTTCGATGATATTACTGAAGGGAAAATTCGTATAGATTACAAAAGAACTCCAATTGGTGTAGATGGCAGCTTAGATTGTAAATATAATAGCAATAGCAGATAAGCCTTTTTTTTTTTTCTTTTTTTTTTCCTCTTCTATTTATTTATTTGTTTTTCTTTATCAACAGTAATTTAATGCCACAAGATCCTAATGTTTTTATTGTAGTCTGATTAGACCCTATATTAATATATCTTTACAAAAATTTCAAAAAATAAATCTAAAGGGCTGAACTAGGTTACCTGAAGGGATGATTGAAATGATTTTGTGATATTTACCCGAGGTGATTACTAAAATCATCGGAAGGGGTTATCTAGGTCACTACACATGGTGAACCGAAGTTTTATATTCTTGTTTTTTATGGGAGATCAAGTTTTGTTAATTCATGGTTTTTTAGAACCGGAAAACAAAGTTGGTCCTTTGAAAAGTTTAAGAGTACTTTTGAATCTTTATATACACATTTTGAATGTCTTTCTCTTCTAAATGATTTTTATTGTTATACAAATAAAACACGAACCAGAACACATCACGAAATACATCGATTTGGTTGAGAGTGTTACGTTGAAAATATGAGTTGGAGTTGAATGAATTATGGTTTCGAATATCATCCATAAGGAATGAAAAGTTGAATTCCATAATAGAAGGTTGGCTAAGAATCGACATTAATGCATTTAGAAAACGAAGTTGTTGAATATGAAGATCTTCCCTCCTTGAATCACAAAGAAATTGTGTGGTTGCTTGGAAGAACAAAATAAACAAGAAAACTTCCGAGAAGGAGAGTTTTAATTTATTCTTTTCTCAAATATTGAGTAACAATTTTTCAAATGATTCCCAATAAAAAAAAAAATCAGTTAGATAAGGATGTAGTCCATAACCATTCATCTAAATTACAAACTTATGTGTGAAGCGTTATAAATAGTATCGGAGCAAAACTTCTCCTAATAGGATGTAGTTCGAGGACGGAGCAAGACTGAAACAGAGGACACGTGAGTGATACTTGAAAAAAAAAAAAGGAATGGGATATGAATGAACAAATACCGTGAATGACTGATCCTTAAGATATAAAGTTATGAAAAAGATTAAAAATATTGATATTTATTAGCTATGTCAACAAAGTGCACATTTTTTTTTTTCGAAACATTCAATTATAGGAAATTAAAAAAAATGGTGTTTGGTATATGTGAATAGTAGAGATTCAGATCAATACAATCAAATTTATATAGTTTTGGTTAAATTATGAACTTATTTGAATTTGGTTGAGTTTAAATAAATAAAAACGGACAACAAATTGGGTTGAATCCAAACAACATAAAATCACGAGTTAGGTTCATTTTTTAACAAGGGTTATTTGAGTTGAAAATTTTACCATCTAAGCAAATGAATTGGGTCTAAAAAAATGTTCAAACCCGACCAAATCTAACCCATAAACACCTCTACCTTTATCTTTTTTTACATAACAGAAATCTCTTTAAACAGTAATATATATGAACATAAAAGCTTTTAGTATGAATCTCATATTAATTTGGTATCAAACGGGGGAAAGAAATTGATATGTTTAAGTAATGATGGGTACCCAAAATTCCCACCAAATTGAACAAACATCCCTTTAAAAGAGACAAGTTGCGCATGCTCTTAAATTCCATCCAAAATGTTAATCCTTGCTTTATTTGAGTAAGGTTTTCATATGAAACCTAAAGTAAAGGCCATTTCCAAGGTAGTTGATATGCACTTTAAAAGCAATCACTCAAGGCTTAAGCACATAGTTAATCACTAACAACATACAAACCCCACCAACCTAAAACTTTCTTGCAAGAAATCATAAAAATGGTGCCAAAAAGAGACAAGAAAATAAGACATACCCCCGACAACCAAACCCACTTTCGATAAAAAGATTGGCATTTTTTTATAAAAAAAAATCAATTAAACTTTTTCTCAGAACAATCCTTGGAAAAAATTTAACAAGGATATTGAGGGTATCACATTGCGATTACTAGAGTTCGATGAAAGTCCACATCGGCTAATTTAAGAAATGATCATGGGTATAAATCAATGAATACTATCTCCATTGGTGCCAAGTCTTCTCCCGAGCCAAAAGCAAAACAATATCAAACAAAATTTTTCTTTTCTTGTCTTTCTCTCTTCTAACTCTGGACTAACCATGGTTAAGGTGTTAAGGGAGTGGTCGATAGGAAGATATTTTATACCGAGGAGAGAAATATTGTTCTCACTTGTGAAATAGTTCTAAGAGAAGTACGTGAATAAATATCACTAAAATAAAATATCACGTGAAAGAATTGAGATTACATCTGTATGCACATTCTTGATAGTCATGTGTATGTTACTTAGATACTATGTTGGAATGACTTATGTTAGTCGGTAGAGACAATCCTCTCGAATACTTCATCGAATTTAAAAGTTTGTTAAAGCTTTTAGAAATTATGTCAAAATGACAATGATCGATGAAGGCAACATCTAAGAACACCAAATTATAGATATGAATATCAAATTTACAAAAAAATTTTAAAAAAAATTGAAGAAGCTTACATCATCTCTCTCTCTCTCTCTATAAAACCCATCATTTTTCTGCATTTCCTCTCTCATCTCACCATGGATTCCGTCGCCTATCTCAAGTTCTTCAAATTTTCCGGCGCCGATGGACTACGGAAACAAGAACAAGAGGAAGAAGAAGAAGAAGAAGAAGAAGAAGATTCGTTCTTCGATCTCGAGCTTTTCTCTGTTTCCGCCGGCAAAATTCAAAGCCCAGAACAGAGGCCTCAAATTCCGACCAAATTAGGGGAACACATGAACCTCTGTTCCGATTCCATTTCGAAACGGAAGATTCTTCCAATCGAACACACTTTGAAGCCCCAATCATCGATTCAATTTCTCAAATCAGCTCCCAAATTCACTGATTTCATCTTCAAGAAACAGAGATCAATGTCCAAGAACAGAGCACCCGCTGGCCCAGAACAAGAAGAAACCCGAATTCTAAGCTCGAAATTCACCAGAGACAACAGCATAAGAAGAATCAGAGGCATTTTTCCACCGGACCCATGTGGGGTTCCGGCTCCATCTCCGGCGTGGCGGTTCTCAAAGGAGGCGGTGCAGAAATATCTAAAGCTGATAAAGCCTAAGCTTCTGAAGAAACCCACCGACAGCGGCGGCGAGTTGTCGTCTGCAGCTGTGGATTCTCCGGTGAGGGAGAAGCTCGAGAATGGTCTTCCGACAGGGATTCGGTTGGTCTGTAAGCATCTGGGTAGGAGCAAATCGGCCTCAGCAGCTAGCGGATTGGCGGCGGTGGCTCCTCCGCCGAACCGGAGGGATGATTCGTTATTACAGCAACACGACGGGATTGAAAGCGCCATTTTACACTGTAAAAGATCCTTGAATGGATCCACAGGTAAAAACAAAGAAAAGAAACCTCTTTTAAACTTATAATTAGGTCATTGATTTTTGAATTATGTTTTTGTGGTCAGAGAAACCTGTGTTGGGTGTGGACGTCTGAGAGAGGTGTTTCAGAGTATTATGTTCTTGTTCGATTCCATTTTCCGCCATTGATTTGGAAGCAAAGAGCTTCAAAATAATAAAATCTGAGAGAAACCCAGAAGAGGAAGAACATTGAAAAGAAGAGAAATTGTTGGGTGATGAAAGTGATGATCAACAATACAAATGGTGTTTGGGAGTTGGGAATATGTAAAAGGCTCATAATTATTTATCAAAGGAATTTAAAAAGATATCTGATTCTGAAATTTGTCTGTCTTCGGATTTTGTCTCATGCAAACTCCAACCACTGTTTTATATATATATATATATATATATATATACACAAGTTAGGTTGTATATATAAGCTCGTTCATATAAGCTCGTTCATGCGAAGATATTCTTAATTTACATAATAATCTTAAAAGTTTGATGGGTTAAGCTGGATTAAATCTAACCTTATTTTTGAATTGATTAGATTAACTCGATAAAAAAAAATGTCTAACTCGAGAACCGACCTGAATTTCGATCATAGTTCATTTCTAATTATCCTTAAATATCACTCAAGTTCATTTCTTTTAAAATCTTGCATGAAATTGATATAAGATAAAGAAGTTGATAAAATTGGAGAGAAAATGACCTATTAATTACTCATATTTTCTAATTAATTATATGCATATATTTTAAATTTTAGAGGATTGAATTTCTATTTCAAATATTTTGAATTTAACAAAAAAAAAAAAAAAAAAAAAAAAAAAAAAAAAAAAAAAAAANACTCAGTAAATGTTTTTTAGCCATCCAATAAAGTTTCACAATTAAGATGTTGGAAACTTTACTCCATTGTTGAGTTAACAAAGAAAACAAAGAAGATTTATTAACCAGTGAGGTAACATAAGGTCAAAGATCAAAGTGAACACCACCGAGATCTAATTTTAGACGGTTCAAGATTATAAAAAATCATAAATATATATTACGATAGGTAAGTATTTTTAGATTGTGATCTAAGCATTGAAGCATATGTAAAGCGCCAAACCGATGCACAACTTTGTCACTTATTTATGTAAATTACAATTATTGTTAAGGCATATGAACGTTAAGATAGATTTTCCTTGGCTAAATTTTGGCGTCGACAATAGAAGTTTGGGCTAAATTTTGGCATCGACAATAGAAGTTTGATTCTTAGGTGTAATGTTTTATTTGAGATCACCCCTATCCGTGCCAAAAAGATTATTTCACTCTCTCATAATTTCTACTTCTCATTAGTTCTTCCAATGGGAACATTTAATGTCTCTAAAACCATAAGCCACACCTCACATTTGATTCATTGTCAATGTCAAGTTTTGGTCTTTAGCGTTTACTTGTCAATTCTCAAATGTCTCCTTCTCAAATTTTCCAACAAAGAAGAAAAAGACTTATGAATTTGTATGGACTTGTCCTAATGCATATATGTGCATGTATTTGGTTGTTCTAAACCAACTCGATTCAACATAATAATATCGGATTATGTAAAGAATTTGACTTTGTAGTTTTTTTTTGGCTGGGACAATCGACTTTGCTTGACCTCATGTCACGGGGTTACCTAAACATTTGTTACTATTAAGCTTCCATCCACATGTTGATATTTTTAACATTCCTATATGCTCATGAGTTCGAAATCGACATAAAGAATAAATAATTTGAGAATGATTGTGAAACTTTTAAAATCATTTTTGTTTTCCAAAATGACACCAAATCATTCAAAGTTAATAGTAATTTTAAATAATTCTCACAATAAAAAGAAACAATGGCTCTGGTTAGAGATCTAGATGATGCCATCACCAAGGCAGTGCAATTGCAAAACAACAGTTCATGGGCATAGCTAACAGAACTCAAGTGTCAACACTCAACAAACCACAGGGCACACAGGGAACACGAAACTGAACTTGGATTACAAATACTCAAACAATGGAAAGATTTAAGATCCTGTGAAAGCCATTTGGAATTCCTCCAACCAGATTCCATCACAATTTTGTCCTTCCACCTTGGGAAGTAAGGTATAACCATGGGCGAATGGTAGGTAAATAAAAAAGCCTCCAAACAGAGATTTGAGAAAGAGCTAAATAGCAATCTTGGGAAGAAACAATCATGTGATTATGCCGAGCGCACAATCACTCGTGCCAAGCAACAAGAACTTAATTGCCTCGACATCAGGAACCAAAGCGAGGGCTATCAACCTTAAAAGTACCAAGATCCATTCCCAACAATTTGGGTTCATTGGGGTCCGAGGAAGAGTAATAGTATGACAATCTTCCTACCTTTTCAAGGGTGGTGCATCCTAGGGTTGAAACAAATACCAAAGAAATTGATGAAGAGACAATGAAAGGGTGGGAGAGGTTAAGAAGGTCATTGAACATAATACTTTCCCGTTTAAGACCTTTCACATTTTTTGTACCTAATGTATGGTACGAATGTATACGAAAAAAGAAATACAAATGCACTACTACAAATCATACATGGGCAGCAAACGTTTGTACTAGAGTCTTTTTTTCTTCCGCCACTATCACAGAGAAGTTACCACAAAATGCAGGGAAATAGAATAACAGAAAAAGGTACACTAGAAGAATTTATACCGGTACACTCTCATTCCAAGCGATGGAATACAAAGAGAAAATCCCAGGTAGGCATTTTAATCGCCTGGAACTGCACCATTGTTCAGGAAATGTATTCAATCATCAACAGAGACAAAGCATACGACGTAAATGAAACTAAAACGGCAAAGCAGTCACTACCTTTGATTTCTATAATATAGTCCTTACATATTGGTCAAGACTTGTACTGAATAGCTCACACCTGCATAAAGCAAAATCAAATGATTAATCAAGGCCTCAAGGGAGAGCCGAAACCGCGTTGCGTGGACAAACAAGATCAACTTTATTTTCATCATAAAAACTATACCATAGGAAGTATGGACTGATTGAGAGGGTGGGTTAAGTCCGTAAATAAGATATAGAAACATTTCAAATCTTTTGCTAAAAAGAGTAAACAGGAAAACTTCATGAATATTCTCCAATGTACAACTTTTTGGTAAAAGAAGGGTTAAATTAACATTTTAGTCCCTATAGCTCAGTTTAATCTCCTTTAAATGTATCTACCCTTATTAGGTGCTAATAATTTTCTAAAAAAACTCTTTTTCGTTGGAAGTGAAAAAGAAGGGCTATGTGCTACCATTCAATGTAACGTATATCTAAAGGTCAAATTGTTGATTGAATTTTGGTTTGAGTTAAGTGAGTTCAGAAATAGAGGAAAGCAAGTTTTGCAGCCGAACTTTCGACATAAATCACCCACTTTTTAAGAAACCCTAGTCCAAAATCGACCCCTTTGATACACAAAGTTATTGTCTTTACCTGAATACTCACCCAATTTCTTATAGTTTTTCACCCAATTTCTTATAGTTTTTCACCCAATTCAAGCTTTAATATGGTTAGCCAATGGAATCTTTAACCATGCCTTATGCTTAAAGTAAACTTGTTGTCCCTTATCCATGTTAAAAAAGCAAAAGGAAAAAAATATTAAATTTCAAAAAGATGAAAAATAAAGAAGCATGGGAAGTCAGAAAACTACTAACATATGGTAATCACACAGATTTTTTGAGAGATTTAACCAAATCATAGGAACTACCGTGGTTCTTTTAGATCACAGTAACCAAATTAAAACCAAGCTGAACCCAATGAATTTTTGAGAGATTTAACCAAATCATAGGAACTACCGTGATTCTTTTAGATCACAGTAACCAAATTAAAACCAAGCTGAACCTCAGGAACTAAAGTGGTAATTTAGTCTAAAGGGAGAATCTAGTAAAGTCTAAAAGATCTCTGAAAAGGCCTCTAAGACAGACTTGAAGTAGTTATAGTTAAGAATAATAACCAATAATAAATTCCCTTATTCCAGACATCAGTTGATCTTATTTAAACTGAAACCACTGGATGCATGCATTACAAATACAAATTCATCAAAGATATTGATTTTATTCTGTAAGGCTTCGAACTGTGTATCTTTGATTAAATTACTACAGTTGGTATATAGGAAATATGCATCGAACAAAGCTTTCAATTTACCTGATTGGGGTTCCCGGACTGTAGAGAGGATTTTTCACAACATATTCAACATACAAGTTGTAGATGTACTTCAACGAGTCCCTCAGATCACCGGTTCTAGGATGGGTAACCAGGATAATCTGAAAACAAGGAAATAATTCATCAATACACACAAAATTGAACTTCAAGCTAATTTATCAATCTCAATCATAGTGACCCTATAGTTAATGGCAAGAATCCCCCTTTTGCACCTCCGGTTAATTATTTTTCAAAACAGAAACAATTTTAAAACAGCAGCTTCACGGGGCTTCTTCCAAAAGTCCAACCTTAACTCTTCAAGAATAAAACAAGAAGTAAAAAAAGGAGATTTATTGGAAGTACTAATCATCACCAAGAAAACTGAACATCATAAGAACAAGAAAGAAAACAAGAACATTTCATGAGGTTATGAATCAGAACTTAAGTAATCCATGTGACACAACAAGCTCAGAGATGAAAGCGCCCAAACCTTTAAAACTCCTATCTACATTGTCAAATAACAATGATAATAGCAATAAATAGACAAATCAATGACCCAAAACAAATATTGGTTTCATTAAATCTCAATAATCCATATGTAGTCTGCTCTGCTCATGCCATATATCAAGAAATTTAACTTAGCGATTCAAGTAGACATGCATGAAACTAAAATGTCAAATATAGAAAAGAACAGAAGAGGGAAGGTTATAGAAACCTTTATCCCAGATGGAGTTTCAGTAAAACTGAGCTTGTAGGTATTCGTACGAAAACTGTGAAACGAACAACCTTGGCCAGGTAACTGAGGCACACCAAGATTGCCTTTATCAGCACTGCACCAAAAAAAAAGGAAAACTTCAAAATAAACTCCCAAAGCAGCTCATCACTTCCCAATAAGATAAGACTTCGAAAATTCAAAACCAAAATCTAGAATCCAATTAGACATTTATTAGTTATGCCACCGACCATAAAGAGCAATGCATTTGTCAAGTTATTAAGACAAAAAAATATAGTTCGCATTATCTCCTATCTTGCTGGATCAATTACTTTAACCAGGCATGCCATAAGCCAAAGCAGTTTCCCAGTTAAGGAAGAAAGATAAACCTGGTTGGGTCCATCTTAGCAGTAAAGGATTTGAGAGAGAAGAGCAAACCAAACATAAGTTTGTGGTCTTGCTGGGGATTCAATGTCCGGAGAGGCCGATTCCACTCCCTGTAGAACAAGCAAACTCCATTCCTATTGAAAATATACATCATATTCACATTGTTTCCCGTTGCTGTCGGGACAGTAGGCGAAGGGCTAATCTCTGAGCCACCAAAGAACTGCATGGTTTCTGGAGTAAACTAAACTGAATCAAATCAATTGTCATACATAAATGGTATACGAATCTAAGATTTCTGACAAAACCCCAACATTTCCACTAACTCTACAATCAGTTGCCTAGCAAAACAACTAAGAATTCAGAGATTCCCCACAGCTTTACTTATCTAACTCATATTATCCGGTAGGAACACGAGGGAGCTGATCAGAGAAACCATAAATATATGGAATGATCTAGTCTAGTTAAGGGTAAGAGAAAATAAATTGGACAAAATGTAATTCATATAGGTTAAAAAGAAAATAGCGAATCGTCAATGTGTGATATCTAAGTCGATCCAAATCAGGATTCAGTCCAGCAAGAATCTATATGACTCAACCAAAAATACACAGATTCATTTCCCTTTGGCCTCTCCACAGAACCACTCTTTGTAGTTAGAAACAAATCTAGTGTAAAATTGGGAGTAAATTTTGCTGATGGATCGTAGAAGAGGCTGAGAGGAAGGAAAATGGAGAGAAAATCTATAATGAGCTGAACGGTGACCGATTCAAGAAGAAGAATCAAAACCAAAAAAAATGGAGACGAGAAAGATACCTCAGAGAGGAAAGACGGCGATAAAAGGGAGCGATCGATCCAATGACCAAGACCTTAATTCGTCAAGCAATGATTACCGGCGACAACGGCAGTAGATCGGAGCCTCGCAGCGCCGCAGACGCCTCCGACTATTACAGATTAAATGAACGTCGATTCTGGAAAGGCGTAAGCAAATCGCTCGCTCAAAATCAGTCGCACGACTCGGCTCTGACCTACGCGCACTCCTCCTCCATAGCTGACCCGCAAACCTGACCCAATCACAACTCTTAACCCGCGCGCCATTGATTTCAGCTTGGCTCGGCTCGGCGCGTTCCAACGATTTCAATTCGGCTTAGATGGCATATTTGGCTCATATTTGATCTATTTGAAGTTTCGAGACCTTTTCCTTGCATTTTTATCTTTTTGGACCCAAATTCGATGTTTGAGGTTAGTGTGACAACTATTTTAGTAGTTTTAAGCTATTTTTGGAGCCAAGAGTGTAAAAGTGATCCTGACCGATCACGGATGAATTGGATCGTATATTGTACCTACCTCAATGACACGGGTCTATATAGGTGAAATTGGACTTCGAGGACTAGGTTCAAGGGTTGTTTAGTGACTCTCACCTAAGCCAACCAAGTAAGTGCCTCTATTATTGGCTTGGTTGGATGAATTGTGTTATGTATGATGACACATGCTCGTTGCCTCTTGCATGTGTCATATTATGATTGTTATGATATTTTGTACTTTGCTATATTATGTTATGCTATGTTGTGTTATGTCATGTTTATAAGCTGTGGAATAGTGTGGCTATGTCATTTTGTAGTAATATTATATGATGTTGATAATCTATGATGCATAAACCTCCATAGACCATGTTATGCACGAAAGATTTGACAATAATTATGTACGCATAACTTACGGACTCATATATTATAAATGAAAGGAGGTTTGACTTGCAACATAAATTTTATGTTATGGTTTTAAGCTATGGGGACATCATGCATTTTTGTGTGTCATAGGCATTGGGACACTTCTCCGTTATGATTAGTACAGACACGTACTTTATGACATTTAGGTTCACTATGATGTTATGCGGGGTCTTTCTCTCTATGTCGTTTGATAACTGTTAGTGAGTGCTAGCTCGATAAGTTAGGTCCAACGGGTACACAAGCCCACCTAGTGGGCCCGTGTGCGCGTGCATGAGCCATGTGTGGGAAGTATTACTCATTCAACCCTGTCCTAGCTTGAAAGTTGTCTAAGGTCATGCCACGATGTTTTTAAAATGATAAGGTCCCACCATATTGCATATGTTTGCGTTTTTCGACCTCAATAGTGGAGTTAGTTACTAAGAATTTCTTAAAGTACTCAAGTCACGTGCTACTCTTATTTTTCAAGTAAAGGTAAGATACCCATGTATGGATGACGGTGTCACGACGAAGGCCATGAAATCAGAGTTAGGGTAGTCTTATATATATGTTTATTTAGTAGCCTATTTTATTTAAACTGTGATATTTACTTTTGGTTTAGCCAGCAACGTTGTTTTAAGGTATTTATTTTGAATGTTAAGTCCATGGTGTTACGGTCATGCTCGTCCAAGGCGTGTTGCCCATGGTCGCATGCCCATGACAAGTCAAACCCTTTATGTTTTTTCATGTTCTAGTGTTTTACTTTTGTATTTCTAGGAAGTATGACGTTTCGAAAAAATCATGTCTATGCCTACCAAACATGAAATGCCTCAAAATGTACTATAGAGGGATATGACTAGTTGTCAACTTCTCCCTACCAAAAGTATATACTGTGAGCCGTTGTTATTACTCTCTCGCTTGCTTATATAACGTCTCTTTCAAAATCTCTCTTTCAAAAATCTCTCTCTGCCCTCGTTTTCTAAAATCTTCTTCTTAAACCGAGGCCAGAGGCTTGAGCATACGTCGCTTGGCCATAGGCGACATAAGAACGAATTGGTTTAGCTCACTTGTTTTTGGAAAGTGAGTGTCGCACAATCGTAAGTCCGCTGCCATCAAGAGTGCGATTGTGACACATGACACCTTTTATGAAATATTTTAAATGAATATTTTTCGCACGCATTTGTCACATCATGCATGTAGTGACGACCTTGTTTTTAATAGGAAAATAAAGACGTTACAATAATACTATGTGCACTCTCTTCCCTTGGTGACATTCTAGCAATGTGAGTGTATGCTAGTCGAAGACCAAGTTCAGGAGGTACGTATAAGAACCTGTCTGAGAGTCCATGTGAGCGTAAACAAGTTGTATATAGAGAAGTACTACACATCTAATTCTGTCTGAACTAGAAGTGGAGACCAATATCATGCCATGATGTTTTTATGTAGTCCAAACATGATTGCTTGTGTTTGCATTACCTAGCCCCAATTGGCCTACTTATTGAGAATTTTTAAATACACGTGCTACCTTTCTTTTCAGGTAAAGGTAATGCACCCCTGTACAGATGACGACCTCGCATGTGAAGGCCATGGAAGTAAAGTTAGGACAGTAACATTTCTTATCTCTTTTAGTAGCATTTGCTTTATTTTTATTTAACTTTGTGTTATCTATCCCAGTGCCTGTGGTAACTTACTCCGCCAAAATGCGATTAAAGCCTACAAATTGTTTATAATTGTTAGAAACACACAACTCGTTCTAAGTGCATAAAAGTGAAATTTTATGTCTACCGTAGAGTGACCTATGTTTAATAAAAATTGGTTAATTAAATATTTTAATTAATTAATTTTATATTACATAGCTTATAATAATACTACAATGATGAAATTAATTAAAAAAAATTTAAAAGGTTGAAATTAACATTTAATACATTAAAAATATTAATAAAAATTAGAAAGTTTATTTAGATGATAGTGTTGAAATTAATATTTAATATATATAATTTAAATTAATATTTAATATATTGGATAAAAGAAAAAAAAAATACCATGCGTATGGATTAAATATTAAAATAAAAATATTTGTTTGATTTTAAATAAAATTTAAATTAGTTATAAACAATTTTTTTCATACAATTCCGGGAACATTGGTCTCATATAATTTTAGCACCCATTAAATTATTTGAATTTTATGCTATAGTTTTCATGTGTTAGGTGATTGATTATCCATAACCTCCTCACATGGCTAACTACTAGTCTTAGGATCGTTTATTGAATTTAGTATAGACTATATTAAATAGGACATGTGACTATAATTGATTGTAAATTGCTGTACCGGTTGAATTTTTCCTACCAATTAATAAAATATTCTTCTCGCATGTGAATAGCCGTGTGAACTACTTCAAATTTTCAATTAATCCTCAGGAACCCAACTTTTTTTTAAATTATTGAAATAGTGCTCATTCGCTAGTTAGTGAACACGGTTGAACGACTTTTAAAAAGGAGATTGGTGTCATTCAAAATCACGAACATGATCTCTCCAAACTTAGAGTTTTGAACAAAAAGAACCTAACTGGTGACACCCACTAACCATCTCGACCTCAATTATATGTGGTCGAGAATAATTTTTAAATCTTTACTCTAAAAAAAGTGAACTTTCTCCTTTCCATCCGTGTTCCAATTAGCGATCCAAAAATAAATAAATAAATAAATAAAATCCTCCACTCAATCAACTTTATAGGTCAACTTGCTTCAAGTCATGTTTTTTTTAATTGAAAAGTCAAGTCAACGTCAAAGTCGTCGAACCTTCTATTTAATTAAATTTTTAAAAAGGGCTCAAGGGGACAACGAAGACGTGTAAACGCGGTTGGATCCCAATTCACATTCATTTATCAATTTATAAACTTTTTTTTTTTTTTTGAACTTTTTTATTTAATTTTGTTAAGAGTTAATTTTAATTTCCCGATCCCACTTTCTTTTATTATTTTTTTACTTTCTTAATCCAGATTAAACTATTAAACTTTTTTTTAATCTTTATTCTAATTTTTTTTCGTGAATTATTTAGGAAAATTATAACGAGGTCGATGTGAACGATTATATTGATGGGTCATCATAACGACCCAACTTTTAATAAAATCATAAACATGATTATAACATTATGAACACGAAAATTACGTACACGAAAGCATGATACATCAATAAATCATATCGTGAGACCCCACATCAGTTGGAGATAGGAAAAAGAAAACATTCTTCTACAAGTGTGTGAAAACCTCTCTCTAGTATATGCATTTTAAAAACCTTAAAGGGGAGTGTGAAAGAGAAAGCCCAAAAAAGACAATATTTTCAGAGCCAGACACTAAGCTATATGAGAACGAGGACAGTGAGCCCCAAAGAGAGGAACGAGTGTCATAAATGACACTAGGCCCCAAAGGAGGTGGATTGTGAGATTCACATCAATTGGAGAGAGGAAAGAGTGTCGGTGAGAATGCTAGCCCCCAAAGTGGGGTGAATTGTAAGATCTCACATAGGTGGTAGAAGAGAACAAAACATTCTTTACTAGGGAAGCTTGGAAGTGACTATCGGCTAACATCCAAAACAGTGTGAAGGGAAGCCCTAAAGAGACTATCGGCTAACGTCCAAAAGAGTGGCTATACCGACATTCGCTAGTCTTGACTAGGTTAGGTGCGCTTTGAACGTTCATGATTCCCACCTAGTAATTTCAATGCATTTTCTATGAAGAGAAACTCTTCTTTATAAATCAAACCCTCTCCCCTGCCTCTTTCTCCATCCCTTCATCTCCTCATTATCTCTCATTCTAAGCTTTCCCAACAACAAAAATGGCGGTAAGAACAAAGAATCAATTCATTTCCCTTCTTCCATTTCTTCTTCTCCAAGCTTTTTCAAGTACTAACAATTTATGGGTCACTTTTTAATCCACAGAAAGTGGTGCTCAAAGTGGAAATAAACGATTCAAAGACAAAGAAGAAGGTTTTGAGTGCGGTTTCTGGGCTTTCAGGTACTCAACTTAAAACAAACAACCTTGTTCTTTCATATATGGTTGGTATACTCATGTGGGGTTTGGCTAAAACTTGCAGGCATTGTGTCGATGGCGACCGACACGAAAGACAACAAAATTACGGTGATTGGAACCGCCGACCCGATTGAGATTGTTAAGAAAGTAAGAAAGATTTGGCCCTCCGCTTACATTATCAGCGTTGGGCCAGAGAAAGAAGAACCGAAGAAAGTAGAGCCGAAGAAACAAGATCCGCCGACACCCAAAATCGAGCCGATTGATTGGGCTAAGGCTTACACTGCCTTGCAGTCTTACCCCACGCCTCATTACTATTATTCATGTCAAGAACAATACAATCCAAATGGCTGTGTTATCTCTTGAATCCATTAGATATAGGAAGAGTTTGTGTTTAGAAGGATTGTTTTCAACCTTTTTTTTTAAATATTTTAGGAAGAAATATACAAAGATTTCATATTCGTGATAAATATGATTGTTCTTCCCTTTCATGTTAATATCCTATGATATTGGTTTAGTTCAAATAGACCAATTAGCAACTGAGCTATGAAATAGACTTTTTGGGAAACTGCTAGTAGACCCCAAAACACCAAAAAGATAAGAAATACTGTCAAGCAATATAATTGATAAGGGACAAGAAATACCCAACAAGGGAGATAGAACGTCAACTGTCACCTCCATGAAACGACTTATATACAATAGAGAAAGGAGGAAATGCCAGAAAGAGAGTTGAACGTACATGTCAACACTTCCTTTCCCACAAAGATCAACTACGATCACCATCCAACTAACTGATACGTCTATCACTTATCTAGAAGTAAAAATTTAAAATATTTTAATTTTAAGTGGATAAATTCATATTTCTAGCAAAATTTATCATTTAGATTATAAAACAGACCATAAACGACTATTGACCAAAAGAACCTTAATAGATGTCTACACGGCAATATGGATAGATATTGTTATATTAATATAAATATGTATATATACACTATAATAGATTTTTAATTTTTTTTTGTCTTATAAATTATTAAAGTTTTTTTTTTTTTTTTTATTTTTTTTTTAATAATTCCTTGCAAATTAGATTTGTTCGAGAAAGTGGGCCGAAGTTCAAATTTAGGCCCATTTTAATTTTCTTGGAGGCCCAAGGTGGGTGATAGACATATGGGCCTCCCAAGAATAAGAAAAACCCTAATCTCTCTTCCTAATACCCCAAAACACAGTTGAAGAATTTCAACTATAAATCTTCGCCATTTCCTCAAATTGGGGCTTTGTTCGTCTTCGGCCGCCGCCTTCACCGTTCCAGCTCCAGGGAGAGAGAGGAGAAGGTTGCATTAGGAAGAGATGAAGACGATCCTCTCATCGGAAACCATGGATATCCCCGAAGGGGTGAAGATCAAGGTGAACGCCAAAATCATCGAGGTCGAAGGCCCTCGGGGGAAACTTATTCGCAATTTCAAGCATCTGAATCTGGATTTCCAGTTGATCACCGAAGAGGAAACCGGAAAAAAGAAGCTCAAGATTGATGCCTGGTTTGGCTCCAGGAAAACTTCTGCTGCCATTCGCACTGCCCTTAGCCATGTTGAGAATCTCATCACTGGTGTTACCAAGGGGTATCGTTACAAGATGCGATTTGTCTATGCTCACTTTCCGATCAATGCTAGCATCACCAATACCAACAAGTCCATCGAGATCCGTAACTTTCTTGGCGAGAAGAAGGTATAACTCTCTTTCTCTCTCGCGCGCTTTTTCCATAAATTGCACTACCTGGATGTTATTCTGGATTTTGGATTCATATTTATTACTGTGGTTTCATTTTACGTTAATTGAATGTCGAATGATGAAGGCTTAACTGTTTGTGATTTGTTGAGTATTAAGATAAAATTTCAGTGAGTATATATTTATTTATTTTTTAGGAACAGAGTAGTATTTCTTTTTAGATTGTCTTTACATGATTTCATGATTCTCCAATAGGGATATAGGTTAGCTACATTTCTGAGAATCCTTTTAAATAGTCTTTAACTAAATCCTTATGTAAAAAAAAAAAATTCTTTGATGAAATCTATTACAGGGATATTTTTTGGTCGAAAAATGTTTGAAGAATGTAAACAAATAAGTTCCCATTAATAGTAATGAAAATATTACAAAGAAACTTGAATCAAACAGGAACCAGCAACTCAAATTTCTGTATACAAGAAAAATCCACAACCCAATTGCTAGATTAGAGAACTAAACAAGCCGATAACCTTCACAGCTGAAACATAAGTCACCCTATAGCCATGGAAATAGAAACCAATACAATATAAAATCAGGCATTACAACTCACGACTACTTGGAAAATTCTAAATAATGAACAATTGAAAACTGTGTTTTATAATAAAAATTTGGGAACTGGGAAGTTGAGATGGATGTCAAGAGCAATAAGGGGGAGATGCTTGGTGGAAAAGATGCCAGATTGTTGAGGAGAATAAGAAAGAGATGATCTTTGGAGGGGGGGGGGGGGGGGGG